>NW_026057577.1:25261214-25544561 GCF_023721935.1 Panthera uncia | reverse complement strand
TTTTTTTTTTTTTTTTTTTTTTTTTTTTTCCTGTTAACAGAAGCACAGTTAATGATTCTTGGTTCTTCCTTTTTTCCCAGCTTCGCTTTCTGGTTCTTCATCATTGGCCTACCTTTCTCCTGTATGTGTTTCCTGATGTAATTCCATTTTCCTTTTTAGAATACTATCCTGTAGGAGGATGCATCCTATCCGCTCCTGATACTTTAACAACTGTTTATAGGCTTATGGTTTGTTAAACTATTTTGTTTGTTTTTGTTTTCAAATCTTTCTCTTAAGTTTATTCCTATAGCCTTATATCCATGTTCCTAGTGGATATATCTACCTGAACTTCCCACATGAATGTAAAGGATAGATGGGAATTATTAAATGAATGATTGGGGTGCCTGGGTGGCTCAGTTGGTTAAGCGACCGACTCTTGATTTCTGCTCAAGTCATGATCTCATGGTTTGTGGGGTCGAGCCCCTCATTGGGCTCTGTGCTGACGGTGTGGAGCCAGCTTGGGAGTCAGTCTCTCTCTCTCTCTCTCTCTGCCCCTCCCTCACTCTCTCCAAATAAATTAACATAAAAAAATAAACGAATGATCATAAATAGGACTCTAGGGAGGAAAAAAATGCACTTAAAATGACTGTTAACCCTTGGGTGACAGACCTTGAGAATGTTATGAAAATCAAGGACTTTCTCCCTAAAAAGCTGCACACTAATTTTTACCTATAGTTTCAGAACTTCCCAGACTTGGTGTAGTTCACGAACTCAGACCTGGATTAGGGCTTTCTGAAATAATGACAAAATGCAAAAGTGTGTTTTCACAGATAAACATTAGATTTAGAAGCTTACAATAAAAATACATTGTAGTCTGAGCTTTATGGACCATTAACCTAATTTAGTACTTCAGACTCACTTATGGAAACTTAATCTTTGGAAGCAGCATCAAGAATGAAGAGTCTGGAGCCCAAGCATGAGAGTTTCTGATTAACTGTGGTTTGTGTGTTTCATAGTCCAAAAGGGATCTACCTTATTTTGGTCAGAGGCCAGAGTGCTACAGACCTTTCAGAAAATGTTTGCTAGGGAGACTGTTGTCTGCTCCTCTCCTGAGGACCAAAGGACAGCTGAGGTTCTGAGGCCTGCTGCTGTCTGAGTAGGCAAGAATGACAGAGGTACAAGAGACTTCTGCGGTTTTATTCTAGCACAACCTTCCTCTGATGACTGGTAGGACTAGTGATTTCTCAGTTCACAGTTATTCCTTTAATGGTGAGTGCTGCTTTGAGATTGACCTCACTCTTTCCTGAATTAAATCTCTTTCATCTCTTCTTGTGCCAATAGGCTACTTAATATTTCTTTATTGTATTTTGTAAAGATGAGATCTAAGGACTTTAGCCACTCTTTTTTTAAAGCCTTCTCTTGGCTTTCATGATCACACTGTCTTCTGGGTTTTTTTTGTTGTTGTTGTTGTTTCTGTCTCTCTGGGTACAACTTCTCCGCTCTCCTGTGGTCCTCTTTCTCACTTCTCAGTTAGGGTCAGAGTTTCTTTGTAGCCATTTTGCTTTCCCCGAAGGTTCATCATTGCAAATACTACCTATGTATTGAGAACTCTTTAATTTTTAATTCTAATTTTTACCGTTTTCTGGCTAGAAGCTGCAGCTCTACTTAAATGGCCCACAAGTTCTTCCATCTTACTGTATCCCAAACCAGGCTCATTTTATGTCCCTTAAATGGTTCTTGCTTCTGTTTTACCTATTTTTGTAAATGGCAAAAATAACTGTTTCTCCTAGTTATAGATTTTTGTTCTAGATTCCATCTTATCCCTCCACTGCTCTTAGTAACTATTTATGTGAAATAACTTTCAGTCTTTAACTTTAGCAAGAAATTGATTTGTTTCTATTTCGTTTTTAATATTCACAGTTTAAGAGTTTAGATATATACTTCCCATTTTATCCATGAGGAAGTAGGCTTCCTTTTTAAATTATTAATTACATAAAGAACATCTATGTACTTGATCCTTTTAAACAATTTAGAGAAAACAGAAACAGAGAAAGATGTTACAATGCCCTCTTCCTTCATTTTCTTCCTATCTCTAGAGCAAGTGGTTTTCAATTGGGAATGATTTGCCCTCCAGGGAATATGTAGCAAGGTCTAAAGATAATTTTGACTGAAGATAATTTGGTCATGACTGAGAGGGTATTATTAGTATCTGGAGGGTGGAGGGTAGGGGTGCTGCTAAATGTCTACAGTGTACAGAACAGCCCTGTGACAAAGTACCATTGGTCCCAAATGTGACTAGGGCCAAGGTTGGGAAACCCTGTTCTAGAGGAAATCACTGTATATCCATAATGTACTGTCTAATACTGTAAACGCTAGCCACATGAGGCTGTTTAAATTGAAATTAATTCAAATTAAATAAAATATGCAATTCCTCAGTTAGATTAACTATGTTTTAAGTGTCCAGCAGCCATATGTGGCTACTGAATTGAATAGATTATAGAACCTTTCCATTATTAACGGTAGGTTTTATTAAATATTTTAGGCATATATTATACAAAGCATATTTTACATAAATAGAATCACATCATACATGTTATTCTACAGTTTACTTTTGTTAATAATATGTCTTGAAAATTTTTCTATTTTCTGTTTTTAGTACATATAATTAAATTTAGTGGTCTTTTACCTCTCTGACCTCAGCCGCAGCAATATCTTACTTGACACATCCCCAAAGGCAAGGGAATTAAAAACAAAAATGAACTATTGGGACCTCATGAAGGTAAAAAGCTTCTGCACAGCAAAGGAAACAATCAACAAAACTAAAAGGCAACCAACAGAATGGGAAAAGATATTTGCAAATGACATATCAGACAAAGGGCTAGTATCCAAAATCTATAAAGAGCTCACCAAACTCCACACCCGAAAAACAAATAACCCAGTGAGGAAATGGGCAGAAAACATGAATAGACACTTCTCTAAAGAAGACATCCGGATGGCCAACAGGCACGTGAAAAGATGCTCAACATCGCTCCTCATCAGGGAAATACAAATCAAAACCACACTGAGATACATGTTCATGCCAGTCAGAGTGGCCAAAATGAACAAATCAGGAGACTATAGATGCTGGTGAGGATGTGGAGAAACGGGAACCCTCTTGTACTGTTGGTGGGAATGCAAACTGGTGCAGCCGCTCTGGGAAACAGTGTGGAGGTTCCTCGAAAAATTAAAAATAGACCTACCCTATGACCCAGCAGTAGCACTGCTAGGAATTTACCCAAGGGATACAGGAGTACTGATGCCTAGGGGCACTTGTACCCCAATGTTTATAGCAGCACTCTCAACAATAGCCAAATTATGGAAAGAGCCTAAATGTCCATCAACTGATGACTGGATAAAGAAATTGTGGTTTATGGCACAAAAACAGACACATAGACCAATGGAATAGAATAGAAACCCCAGAAATAGACCCACAAACGTATGGCCAACTAATCTTTGACAAAGCAGGAAAGAACATCCAATGGAAAAAAGACAGTCTCTTTAACAAATGGTGCTGGGAGAACTGGACACCAACATGCAGAAGGTTGAAACTAGACCACTTTCTCACACCATTCACAAAAATAAACTCAAAATGGATAAAGGACCTGAATGTGAGACAGGAAACCATCAAAACCTTAGAGGAGAAAGCAGGAAAAGACCTCTCTGACCTTAGCTGTAGCAATCTCTTACTCGACACATCCCCAAAGGCAAGGGAATTAAAAGCAAAAGTGAATTACTGGGACCTTATGAGGATAAAAAGCTTCTGCACAGCAAAGGAAACAACCAACAAAACTAAAAGGCAACCAACGGAATGGGAAAAGATATTTGCAAATGACATATCGGACAAAGGGCTAGTATCCAAAATCTATAAAGAGCTCACCAAACTCCACACCCGAAAAACAACCCAGTGAAGAAATGGGCAGAAAACACGAATAGACACTTCTCTAAAGAAGACATCTGGATGGCCAACAGGCACATGAAAAGATGTTCAACGTCGCTCCTTATCAGGGAAATACAAATCAAAACCACACTCAGATATCACCTCACGCCAGTCAGAGTGGCCAAAATGAACAAATCAGGAGACTATAGATGCTGGAGAGGATGTGGAGAAACGGGAACCCTCTTGCACTGCTGGTGGGAATGCAAATTGGTGCAGCCGCTCTGGAAAACAGTGTGGAGGTTCCTCAGAAAATTAAAAATAGACCTACCCTATGACCCAGCAATAGCACTGCTAGGAATTTACCCAAGGGATACAGGAGTACTGATGCATAGGGGCACGTGTACCCCAATGTTTATAGCAGCACTCTCAACAATAGCCAAATTATGGAAAGAGCCTAAATGTCCATCAACTGATGAATGGATAAAGAAATTGTGGTTTATATACACAATGGAGTACTACGTGGCAATGAGAAAGAATGAAATATGGCCTTTTGTAGCAACGTGGATGGAACTGGAGAGTGTGATGCTAAGTGAAATAAGCCATACAGAGAAAGACAGATACCATATGGTTTCACTCTTATGTGGATCCTGAGAAACGTAACAGAAACCCATGGGGGAGGGGAAGGAAAAAAAAAAAAAAAGAGGTTAGAGTGGGAGAGAGCCAAAGCATAAGAGACTGTTAAAAACTGAGAACAAACTGAGGGTTGATGGGGGGTGGGAGGGAGGGTAGGGTGGGTGATGGGTATTGAGGAGGGCACCTTTTGGGATGAGCACTGGGTGTTGTATGGGAACCAATTTGACAATAAATTTCATGGAAAAAATAAAATAAAAAATTGGGTGTTTTATTTAAAAAAAAAAGAAATTGTGGTTTATATACACATTGGAGTACTACGTGGCAATGAGAAAGAATGAAATATGGCCTTTTGTAGCAACATGGATGGAACTGGAGAGTGTGATGCTAAGTGAAATAAGTCATAAAGAGAAGGCCAGATACCATATGTTTTCACTCTTACGTGGATCCTGAGAAACTTAACAGAAACCCATAGGGGAGGGGAAGGAAAAAAAAGAAAAAAAAAGATGTTAGAGTGGGAGAGAGAGCCAAAGCATAAGAGACTTTTTTTTTTTATTTTTTATTTTTTTCAACGTTTTTTATTTATTTTTGGGACAGAGAGAGACAGAGCATGAACGGGGGAGGGGCAGAGAGAGAGGGAGACACAGAATCGGAAACAGGCTCCAGGCTCCGAGCCATCAGCCCAGAGCCCGACGCGGGGCTCGAACTCACAGACCGCGAGATCGTGACCTGGCTGAAGTCGGACGCTTAACCGACTGCGCCACCCAGGCGCCCCCATAAGAGACTTTTAAAAACTGAGAACAAACTGAGGGTTGATGGGGGGTGGGAGGGAGGGGAGGGTAGGTGATGGGCATTGAAGAGGGCATCTTTTGGGATGAGCACTGGGTGTTGTATGGAAACTAATTTGACAATAAATTTCATATATAAAAAAACAACAAAAAAATAATAAATTTAGTGGTCTTTTGAGATAATTCAATTTTATAATTTAGCAGTATGTAATTTTACTTTTTAAAAAGTTTTTGTGCTTGAATATGATATACATTCTTTTTTGTCTAGTTTATTTTACTCAGTGTTATGTTTTTAAGATATACCCATGTTGTTTTTGTGTATCTGTAGTTCATTCCTTTTAAGTACTTTATAGTATTCCATTGGATGACTGTATCATAGTTTATTTATCCATTCTCTTGATGGACATAAGAATTTCTTCCACTTTGGGGATATAATGTACTGTGGTCTGAATATTCTTGTACTTGTTAACTGTACACACATCTCTATTCATTTCATGCATAGGAATGGAGTGATAGTGTCATTGGAATTTACTAATTATAACACTTTCTCAAAACAGTTGTATCTTCCCTCTGACCAACTATGTGTGAGAGTTCCCATTGCACAGTCACCTTACCAGTATTTTGTGTTTGTCAAACTCTTATGTTTCAGACTTTCTGTTGGCATGTGATTGTATCCTGTAGTTTTGTTTTACATTTCTCTGATTATGAATGATATTGAACATATTTCATATATGTATTGGCCACCTGGATATTCTTTTATGAGTTATTTTTGAGTCTCTGATGCATTTTTCTATTGATTTATTTTTCTTACTAATTTGTAGGAATATTTGACATATTCTGGATACAAACTTTATACTGTTTATATATGCTGCAAAGATTTTCTCTTGTTTTAATGGCTTGCCTTTTCTTTCTTAGTGGCAATTTTTTTTTGAAGAGAAAAAAAAGAAAAGCTTTCTTCCTAAGATCATTCCCCAATAGCAAAATAACACTACAAAAATGCTCTGTTTAAGTGGGCTTGGTTCTTCATTTCGAACATTTACAATCACTTCAATATAATCTGAAAAGAAAAAAAAAATTGTGTAAATCATTGTGTAAAATTAATTTTCTCTTTTTTTTCAATATATGAAATTTATTGTCAAATTGGTTTCCATACAACACCCAGTGCTCATCCCAAAAGGTGCCCTCCTCAATACCCATCACCCACCCTCCCCTCCCTCCCACCCCCCATCAACCCTCAGTTTGTTCTCAGTTTTTAACAGTCTCTTATGCTTTGGCTCTCTCCCACTCTAACCTCTTTTTAAATTTTCTCTTTTTTCACATTGTATTCCAGTTTTGTTTTTTGTGTTTTTAAAAAAAAAATTTTTTTTACATTTATTTATTTTTGAGAAACAGAGTGAGACAAAGCATGAACGGGGGAGGGGCAGAGAGAGAAGGAGACACAGAATCCGAAGCAGTCCAGGCTATCAGCACAGAGCCTGACGCAGGGCACGAACCCACAAACTGTGAGATCATGACCTGAGCCGAAGTTGGACGCTCAACCGACTGAGCCACCCAGGATGTAGCCACCAGTAAATCATCATCAAATGACTATACTTGCATATATCCCTTAAAATTTTAGAGCATTGATTTCTTCCCAACAGTAGGGAAATACTTGTTTTATCCTCTATAGTGTTTAATTTAATGCTGTATCAGAACTAGTTGATACTTACTTAGAACTTGATTATTCACTTTTTAAGCTCTTCTTATCCTTAGTACACAATAAGTTACTGTTTACTGGGTGATGTAGGGCAAGTTAACTTACAGACACTGTGGACTAATTTCCATAGCTATAGAAATTGGACACTATGTCAATTCCATAATTTTGTTATTATAACAAATAGCCTATTGCTTAGATAGAACAGTTGAAAGAATTTGTAAACAAAAGGACTAAGCAGATGATTGAGTTTTCGCTAATTGGTCAGGTCAAGGGAGAGAATTATAACGACTATAGATTTCTGGTTGATTTATAGCATCACCTCAGAGAGATGGCACCTTACTCCTTGGTCACATGTTATTACTGAAGTATTTCTTGGTGCTGGGGGAGTAAGGATGGTGTCATGAGCCTGACTTCAAGTTACTAATAGGGAAATGAGTGTCCTGCCCATTTCTTTCAGTGGACTAAGCATAGATATCCTTTAGGGAAGACTTTCCTGGTATTTCACACAATATAAGTCCTTCATCTTTGTTCTTTTTAAAGCTTGTTTGGCTATTCTGGGTCCTTGCATTTCCATATGAGTTTTAGAATCAGCTTGTCACTTTCTGCAAAAATGCCATCTGAGATTTTGGTAGAGATTGTATTGAATTTCTAAATCAATTTGCCAACTTAATATTAAGTCTTCTAGCCCACAAATACAAAATGTTTTCTTTTCACTTAGAGTTTTAAAAATTTCTGTCAGCATTATTTTGTAGTTTTCAATGTAGAAGTCTTATGCTTTTGTTAAATGTTTCTATGTATTGTATTCTTTTAAATGTGTATATATTTATTCAAATTTCCAGTGGAATTAACAGGCAGCCTTATATTAGTTTCAGGTGTACAATATAGTGACTCAGCAGTTCTATAAAATATTCTGTGCTTATCATGATAAGTGTATTCTTCATCCTATTCAGCCTGTTTCACCCATTCCCCCCATCCACTTGCCCTCTAGTAACCACCGGTTTATTCTCTATAGTTAAGAGTCTGTTTTTTGGTTTGTTTCTTTTTTTCTTTGATCATTTGTTTTGTTTCTTAAATTGCACATCTGAGTTAGATGATTTGTGTTCCTCTGACTTATTTCACTTAGCATTATACCCTCTAGATCCATCTATGTTGTTGCACATAGCATAATATTCATCGCGCATGTGTGTGTGCGCGCATACACTGCATTTTCTTTATCCATTCATCCATGAATGGACACTTGGGTTGCCTCCATATTTTGGCTATGGTAAATAATGCTTCAGTAAACATAGGGGTGCATATATCTTTTCAAATTAGTGTTTTTGTATTCTTTGCAAGTACCCAGTATATTTTTTTAACCTCTTTTAAAATTTTTTGAGGAGCTTCCATACTAGTTTTTACAGTGGCTGCACAAGTTTGCATTTCCACCAAGTGGCAAGAAGGTTTCTTTTCCTCTTCATTGTTACCAACACTTGTTGTTTCTTGTGTTTTTGAGTTTAGCCATTCTGACAGGTGTGAGGTGATACCTCATTGTGGTTTTGATTCACCTTTCTTTGATGTTGAGTGATGGTGAGCATCTGTTCATAAGTCTGTATGTCTCCTTTGGATAAATTGTTCATGTCTCCTGCCCACTTTTTAATTGGATTATTTGTTTTTTTGTGTGTTGAGTTGTGTAAGTTCTTTATGGATTTTGGATACTAAACATTTATCAGGTATGTCATTTGTAAATACTTTCTGTCACTGAGTAGCTTATCTTTTTGTTTTGTTGATTGTTTCCTTCACTGTGCAAAAGCCTTTTATTTGATGTAGTCCCAATAGTTTATTTTTCTGTTGTTTCTCTTGACACAGAAGACATAGCTAGAAAAGTGTTGCTATATTCTTCTTGATGCTGTTGTTAATTGAGTTGTTTTCTTGGTTTCATTTTTGAAATGTTTGTTGTTAGTTTATATAAATACAGTTGATTTTTGTGTATTGATCTCCTCTCCTGTGAATTTGCTAAACTTTTTGACCAGTTCTAATAGTTTTCTTGTGAATTCCTTGGATTTCCTATTTGTAGTCTGTAAATCACAGTTTTATGTTTTCCTTTATAAGTTTTAAAAATTATCTTACTGTTTTGGCTAGAATTTCCAGTATAGTGTTAAACAGAAGTGGTAAGAGTAGACATCCTTCTACTGTTCCTGGTCTTAGCAGGGAAGCATTCTGTCCTTCATCATTAAATATGATGCTAAGTTGTGAGATATTCATACATATTGTTAAAGAGAAAATCATAGGCCCATGATGGAGTTACTTAGGCTAAGGCCCCATGTCAACAAAACAAGACTTAATATCTAACTGACCTAGTTGTAGGCTTTTGAGAATTTAACCTTGAATCACTCAATGGAATATCCTGGGCAGTATTAGGAAATGTACTGAAAACCCCATTCCATTCCCCTTAGAAAGGTGACCTTGCTTAAACAGTGCATTCCTGGCTAATAAATTCCTTTTTATATGCCTGGTCTTTGCTTTTAGAAACCTTCCTTTTATTTAACTTGGGTGGAATTCCCCTCTGCTTGCTAGATGGAATGCAGCCTGATTCATGAATCATTTAAAAAAAGCCAATTAGATCTTCAAATTTCTTGATAAAATTTTGTTTCTTAACAGATTTGGTGACAACATCAGGATACCAAGTGAACTTCTGACGGCATTTGGGGACAAGGAGAAACACAGGCATGGCACTCCGAGAACTCTTTTTAGTTCGTAGTCTATCTCGTCATTTCTGAGGGCTGTTGGTAAGTCCCTCTTGGTTTTAGCTGCATTCTGTTTTGTGTTTGAGTTACTGTTCTAATTGGTTTTCCAGTCCAGGGTTAATGAGTCATTGTAGCCTGACAGAGGAGGCTCTGATGGAGCACTAGTCTGTAGCCCTTGGTTTAGTCTGCAGTTCCACATTAGAATCCTTTCCCATTTCCAATTTGCAGTCCTCATTTATTGGGGTTTGCTAGCTTAGTCCATGCATGGAATTGCTTGTGGTGCACATGGGGACTTCTTTTGGCCAGTCCACAGTGACATATTTTGGTTAGTCCTGATGTGCTCAAGTGCATGTTTATTTGTCTTGTTTTTTGTAAATAAAGACTATTGCTAGCCGGGATCTTGGAGGCCAAAAAGCTGTAAAAGTTGCTGGGCAAGGGTCAAGCATTTAAGAGCTGTTGGGAAGCAAGGAAGCAAGCATTCCTAACAAAAGACTACCATGTTAGGATAAGCTGGCTACAGAACTGGTTAGGTTGCTGGTAAGTCACTTGCTTCAAGAAAATGTCTGTGCAGTGAGGCACACTGTAAAACATGCACAATCCCGAACTCAGCACCATATCCCTTTTAGGTATTAGTTCAGCTCCCAGAGACCCAAAGGCTTAGCTAATGGGATCCTTAAATTCTAGAGTCAGGTGCATCACCTTCCAGCACACATGATTATTTTATGTCTAAAATCTGTGGTACCAGGAGCTGTGAATATTTACAAGAATGGCAACATTTTACCAAAAACAGCCTAGAATTACAGTGGCCATTATGGGGAACATTCCAGTTGTGATGAGATGGTTCACTTCAGAAGTGCACTTGAAAGTAAGGATTCCTGAATTAAATGAATGGAATGGAATACGTCTTTTAATTAGAATGCAGAAACTTCCAAAAGGCTCTAAGGTTCTAAAATAGCTTCATGCAGAGATTCATTACAGAAGGCTAATGAAAAATTAAAAACACAAGAGGAACCTAAAATAAAGTATGATATGATTGATGTGACTACCGCTGCTCTTCTCTGTTTTTCTTTACCCGAGTACTCACATTTTACTAATTTTCTCTCTGAACTGAATTTCTACCCTTGAGAAAGTTAAAGTTACCTTTTATTTATTTTTATATTTTTATTTAAAAAATTTTTTTAATGTTTATTTATTTTTGAGAGAGGGAGCATGAGGAGGGGAGGGCAGGCTCTCTGCTGCCAGCACAGAGCCCATTGCAGGGCTCAAGCCCACAAACCATGAGATGGCCTGAGCTGAAACCAAGAATCAGATGCTTAATGGATTGAGCCACCCAGGTGCCCCTGAACAGTTGCCTTTTAAAATTAAGTTACCTCTGGGGCACCTGGGTGGCTCAGTCGGGTAAGTGTCCAATTCTTGGTTTCAGCTCAGGTCATGATCTTGCAGTTTCCCTAGTTTGAGGCCTACTTCGGGCTCTGTGCTGGCAGCTCGGACCCTCCTTGGGATTCTCTCTCTCCCTTTCTCTCTCTGCCCCTCCCCCACTCATACTGTATCTCTCTCAAAACAAATAAATAAACTTAATAAAAAATACAATTAAATTAAATTATCTCAAGGTACATATCAACCCCTTCAGTTACCTTTCATCTCTTGGTGAAAGACAGAACTAAGAGCCATAGTTAAAGAATTTTTAAACTTATAGAGGAAGCACAAAAATTTTTTGAAGAATTTATAGTTTTCATTGAGGCTTCTGGAAGTGCTGACAATACTGACTCATTTTTTGGCCCTCCATTTTGTTTGGGCTCTTAGGGCTATGGGCTCTGGGCCCCTTGGAAGTTAACATACATATCTTAGAAATGCCCACCAAGGCTAGGATATGGGGAGGCTTGTTTTGGCCTCCCATGAATCTGTTAGAGATAATACAGTCTTTCCCCTTCTTGATGAAGAGGTGGTGCCATAAGATGTAATTAAGGGTTAATCTGAGGTGCCTGGGTGGCTCAGTTGGTTGAGCATCCGACTTTGGCTCAGGTCATGTTCTCACTGTTAGTGAGTTCAAGCCCCACATCAGGCTCACTGCTGCCAGTGCAGAGGCAGCTTTGGATGCTCTGTGCCCTTTTCTCTGCCCCTCCCCTGCTTGCGTTCTCTCACTCTGTCTCTCTCTCAAAAATAAACATTTATTTAAAAAAGGTTAGCTGTCAGGTACGTGCAAACTCTCTGAGGTGTTTTGATCTCACTACATTGTCATTCTGTGCATCCTCTTCCTCTATAAAATCTGTGGACTAAGGTTAAGACCCTGCAGAGAATAACTGCACAGCTGGATTGTCATCTGCTCAATTCCCCCTGTCAGTAAGTTACCTTGATAAGGAAAAATTATGTTATAAGATGGCTGACAGGACTGATAGGGGAATTCCAGTTGGCACCCCAAGACTCTACTTCTGGGTTCTTCTCCCTACGCCACTTGCCACGTGCACCAAATTACTTCTGATGTGGAAGTAACAGACTATAAATTGTCCCCCATGCTTGTACTCGGGGTTCAGACCTCTGGAGAGCAATCTCCTCTGAGCCCGCCAGTATGAAATAAACCTCCTGCCTTCCAAGATCTCCAAGTGCCACTTGGTTCTTCTGCCAGATGATCCAGACCAGGTTCCATAACAACCCCGAATAAAACTGTGTAAACTATATGGAGTGGCTTGCTTTGTTTTCCAGTCTCAAAGTGCCTTCCCACTTTGGGGGATGCTTTACTGTCCTTCTCTCACCTTCTAACAAGGCCTGTGATCCCGAGCTGCCAGATCTTTATCAGCTTGTGCACATGTTGGTCCAACCTGGGGAAGCCCAAAAATGGATGCAGGAAGCAAGATGGCAAACCCTCAAAGATGATATTCAGGATCCTCAACCAAAAAGGTTCACAAAATAGCAACTGAACTTTTAAAAGCCATTCCCAGAGTTTTCCCTGCTTGCACTGATTGGTCTATTATTCAAGAATGCAAATAAAAGAAAGATCTGTTGCAGACTTCAAGGTCCATTTGAAAGCATTCTTCCAATGGCATTCTGTTCAATACAATTAATAAGTCTACCCAATCTCTCTAGCTGCCTTATTTGTAAATGGATTATCCCCTGACATTTGTGGATTAATAAAAAGACAAAATAGGATAGGAGGCCTATTTTGAACTCATGACTATACTGAACACTTTGAAAGTCTTTGGACCAAGGTCATAAACTAATGGCCTTATAACTACAACTGCTCCTAGGCCAGAGACCTCAGTTAACACTGTTAACTGTTACACCCATGTTGCATCCCCCTGGGAGTCCATTATCAATAAGCTACCCCAGGAGCTGATGTCTCACTTGTAATTAATTAGGGCACTGGTGGGACGCCTGGGTGGCTCAGTAGGTTGAACATCCAACTTCAGCTCAGGTCATGATCTCACAGCTCGTGAGTTCGAGCCCCGCATCGGGCTCTGTGCTGACAGCTCAGAGCCTGGAGCCTGCTTCAGATTCTGTGTCTCCCTCTCTCTCTCTCTGCTCCACCCACTAGCATTCTGTCTCCATCTCTCTGAAAAGTAAATAAACAATAATTAAAAAAAAAAATTAGGGCACTGGTGAAAAAATTGTCCTATAAGGTCCTATACAAGTTTATTAATAATCAGATACCTATATGGGCTCCTCCCAAAATTGACACGGACCTTCCAGTAAACTACTACCAGTAATATCCTTAAATAGCCAAGGAGAATGGTGAATATGAGAGCTATGTTTTCTACTTTAAACCCCATTCTCCTAGGACAACAATTCCCTTGGAGTGAAAGAGAAGTTTCCATACTGGGGGGTATCTAATAAAGTTCAGAGAGAATTTATATCTCAACAAGTACAAATGACTCTGGGCCCTTTCATTGAAAAACATTTCTTTCTCCCCTGTGATACAGGATAGCCTTGGTCAGTCTATTAGCTAGAGATCTCCTTTCTAAATTCAAATGTGAATACAGTTTGCCTCCAATGGTGACTTCACCTTAGAGTTCCCTTACTAACCTGAATCTGATTTTTAATGTTCTTCTTTTTTTTAATATTTACTTTTTGCATGGGAAGGAGGGGCAGAGAGAGAGGGAGACAGAGAATCCCAAGCAGGCTCTGCACTGTCAGTACAGAGCCCAGCATGGGGCTTGAACCCATGAACCATGAGATCATGACCTGAGCCAAAATCAAGAGCCTAATGCCCCCAGGTGCCCCAGATCTTTAATGTTCTTTACAATCTGTCCTTGATACAGAAGATGGATTCCAGCAGAAGTTTCCTAATTTAATTGAGGTGCCTGGCATTCATTGGGCTACTATGATTACTGACAATGGGAGAATTAAAAGTGTAGAGCATATAAACATTCAAATAGACAAAACCTAACCTCTTCCTAAATTGCCCCAATATGTGTTAAAGATTGAGGCCATACAAGGTATCACACCACTAATAGAAGACCTAATTATCCAGGGGTTAATCATTCCCTGTACTAGCTCCTATAATACTCTTTTATTTATTTATTTTTTTGGTCTTCCACAAACATAGTGGGAGGGAATGGCAATTTGTCCAGGACTTAAGAGCTATAAACAAGGTAGTTATTTCCTGTTTCCTGGTTGTTCCAAACCTGAATATTCTTTTGTCACAAATTCCACCAGAGTCAAAATTGTTTATTCTTGGAGACCATTTTAAGCATTCCTGTAGATTCCAATAGTCAGTATCTATTTGGTTTTACTTGGAAAAGTCAACAGTATACTTGGACAGTTATGCCTTGAGGGTTCATGGAGGCCCTTTCTTATTTCTCCTAAGTGCTCCACCAAAATTTAAGTACCCTACAATTCACTGGGAATTGACCCTTTTACAATATGTGGATGACTTCTTGTGGTCAGTTACGAAAAGGGCTTCCATAAAAGATTCCATTTAATTGCTGTAACAGCTAAAAAAGTTACCTAGGTCATAATCTAAGTGCTAAAGGATTCTAGCTATCTTCAAAAAGAATTAAGCCTAGCTAGGAGTTTCCTGGATCCCAAACTTTGTGGATTTTTAGGTCTACCTGGTTATTACAGACAATGGGTTTCTAACTTTTCCTTATTTGTTTCCTACTTTGTGAGCTTACTAAAATTTCAGTCTTCACATCCTTTCCTGGGACGATAAATATGAATAGGCCTTTATAAAATTAAAACAAGCCCCACAAGAGCCACCTGCACTAGGGCTATCTATTCAAAACCTTTTACCTTATTTGTACAAGAGAGATAACCAAGACCCCTGGCTCACACAAAAACATGGCAGTAAACATAGAGCTACTACCTATTGTAGCCTTCAACTTGATTGAGTTGCTTGAGCCTGTCCATACTGCCTTAAGGCTATACCTGCAGCTGCAAAATTGGTAGAAGCCTCCACAGATCTAACCTTAGGAAATGACATTTGTTTTCAAACTCTACCAGCTGTCAGAAGCCTTTTAACTCTGAATTAACTCAATATTTCTATGCACTGCTCACCAATCTTTTATGAGATCTTTTTGTTTTCACCACCTAGTCTACATGTAAAATGTTGTTAACATTCTCAATCCTGCTACATTACCACCCCTGCATAATGAAGCTGAGCCCCATGACTGTGAGGTAATTAACATACCATTTCTTAACACCTCATCCTTATTTATAAGACACACCTTTAATCCTGATCTAATTTTGTGTGTTAATGGATCATGTCATAAAAATGAGAAAGGGAATTTCAGGCTACTGTGCTGTTACCATCCAATATGAACAACTGGAAAAGAGAAATCTCCCACAAGCTAACTCATCCCAAAAAACAGAACTCCATACCCTTACCAGAATATTCTAGATATCAAAATGCCAAATTGTTTATATTGATAGCCAGTGTGCCTTTGGGGTCGTTCATGATTTTGGAATGTTATGGAAACAAAAAGGTTTTCTCACATTCACTGGGACTCCAGTAAAAAATATTCAAGTAAAACAGTTTTCTAACTGCTATTCTTCTACCTTCTGAAATTACTATCATCAAAATTGAGGCTCACACCAAAAGGACTGAAGCAGAATATCAGGTAATGTTCTAGGTGAGTTTCATGCAAAGCAGAAGCAACAGAATCTGTAAACGTTCATCTGTAGATAAGTTCATTCTGCTCCTGCAAAAAATGACCTCTTTTGCCTCATGTTCTTATGACACGGCAGTTGTGTGTTCCTGAATTAGAAAGATTAAATGGGCTGTAAATTCAATGAACAGTGAAGGCTATGAGAAACACAAGTTGGTTCTTCTAGTTACTGAGCAAATCCCATTGTTTGGTTGTTGCATTTCTTTTCCCCCCCATGGTGGGAAACCATGATGACTCAAATTACAAACATTGGTGAGGAGACTTCCATAAAATTTCAAAAACAGTCTATCAGCAATGTCTGACCTGTCAGGTCTGTAATCTTAGAAAAACTATTTATGTTCCCAGAGCCCTCAAACTTTCTCCCTCTGGACCTTTGGAACACATGAGCCTGGACTTCATTCATTTCCCCCAGGTATGGGTTATCAGTATGCTCTTGTTACTGTATATATGTCTCCTGTGATGAGGCTTTTTGGGGGTGACAGTGGGGTTCATGGGGTCTGGAGCCGATGACCAAGAAAGAATTCTTGAAGACATCTTTGGTGTAAAAAGGTGATTTTATTAAAGTATGGGGACAGGACCCGTGGGCAGAAAAACTGCTCCTGGACCATGAGGAGAGACTGGTTACATACTATGGGGTTGGGGCAGGTAAATTCCAGGGGAAGTTTCCAGTGAGATTTTCATAGGCTAAAGAAGACTTACAGGATAGTGGAGACCTAGCTATTGTCAAGCCTGGTTGTTTTCCCTCTAGCAAAGCATTAGCATTAAGACAGTATGGAGTTCCTGGAGAGGCTTTTTACTCTGCCTGCCTCATGTATTTGTCAATGGGTTGCAGGTTATAAGGAAACTTAGTTCTATCTGCCATTTCCTTCTGCCTTTGTTTTCCACATCACTATGGACAGGTGGTGGAGACTTAGGTCCTGCAGGACTATGATCTCTATCAGTTAACCATTTGTTTTTACCCTTTTCCTTTGTTCATGGGTAGCCAGGAGTGCCCAAGGAATATCACACATATCCCATCTGGTTGGGTGGGAGAGGGGTGTTTGTGGCCTGTCACCTTGCCTTATACTCCCTCATCATCCTGGATGGGTTGAAGCTTTCCCTAGCTGTAAGGTTGATGCCCTTACGTAGTAAAGAAACTATTATCCCCTTACGTAGTAAAAAACTATTAGAAAACATGTTTCCATTTGCAGTATACCTTACATAATTTCCAGTGATTTAGGCACCCACTTCACAGGGCAAATCCTACAAGTCTTAATAATGGCCTTGCAAACATTTTAGGATTATCAGTGTCCCTAGTACCCTAAGACATCAGATGAGGTTGAGAGAACTAATAGGATCCTCAAACTTAAAATCTCTAAGCTTGCTGAAAGAAACTGTTATGGAAACTGGTCTGGATCACCCAGCAGAAGAACCAAGCAGCACTCGGAGATCTTGGAAGGCAGGAGGTTTATTTTACACTGGTGTACACCAAGAGGAGATCATTTTCCAGAGGTCTGAGTCCAGAGCATCAACAGAGGGGACAATTTATAGTATGTTACTTCTGCATTCCTCATTAGTAGTGACAGTGGCAAGCGGGTAGGAAGGAAATCCTGGAAGGGGAGTCTTCAGGCAGGGACTGGAATTCCCTTAGCAGTCCTGTTGGCCATCTTGTAACAGATTTTTCCCTATCAAAACTATACTATACTGCCTTGAGTATTATCTCTAGCTCTGCTGAATATTCACAGCACCCTCTTTGGGAAACATAAATTCACGCCATATGAGATAGTCACCCTTAGACCATTGTGTGTTGGCATACAACCTTCTGTTGGTCCTCTGTTATCCCCTGCTAATATAACCAGCTACTGTAGATCTTTAATGTCTTATGCTAAAGCCTATCATTAACAGGTTAAAGCTTTACCTGACCTCAGTTCAAAAGATCCTATTGGTCATAGGCTAGGGCCTGGATACTGGGTATTTTTTTTCATCTTTGTTTTTTTTTTTAATGAAATTTATTGTCAAATTGGTTTCCATACAACACCCAGCGCTCATCCCAACAGGTGCCCTCCTCGATGCTCATCACCCACTTTCCCCTCCCCCCAACCACCCATCAACTCTCAGTTTGTTCTCAGTATTTAAGAGTCTCTTGTGGTTTGCCTCCTTCCCTCTCTGTAAGTTTTTTTCCCCCTTACCCTCTCCCATGGCCTTCTGTTAAGTTTCTCAGGATCCACGTAACAGTGAAAACATATGGTATCTGTCTTTCTCTGTATGGCTTATTTCACTTAGCATAACACTCTCCAGTTCCATCCACGTTGCTACAAAGGGCCATATTTCATTCTTTCTCATTGCCAAGTAGTATTCCATTGTGTATATAAACCACAATTTCTTTATCCATTCATCAGTTGATGGACATTTAGGCTCTTTCCATAATTTGGCTATTGTTGAATGTGCTGCTATAAACATTGGGGTACAAGTGCTCCTATGCATCAGAACTCCTGTATCCCTTGGGTAAATTCCTAGCAGTGCTATTCCTGGGTCATAGGGTAGATCTATTTTTAATTTTTTGAGGAACCTCCACACTGTTTCCCAGAGCGGCTGCACCAGTTTGCATTCCCACCACAGTGCAAGAGGGTTCCTATTTCTCCACATCCTCGCCAGCATCTATAGTCTCCTGATTTGTTCATTTTAGCCACTTTGGCATGAGATGGTATGGTTTTGATTTGTATTTCCCAGTGTATCAGTGTATCACTGTGGTTTTGTATCAGTGTGGTTTTGATTTGTATTTCCCAGTGACATTGAACGTCTTTTCATGTGCCTGTTAGCCATTTGGATGTCTTCTTTAGAGAAGTGTCTATTCATGTTTTCTGCCCATTTCTTCACGGGATTATTTGTTTTTCAGGTGTGGAGTTTGGTGAGTTCTTTATAGATTTTGGATACTAGCCCTTTGTCTGATATGTCAAGGACAAATGTCTTTAAAGCCTACTAAGTACTGAGCACTTTGTACCAGGTATCACAATATATTATAAATATTATTTTTTATTCAATTCCCAGTGCACACTATTCAACCTGTTCAACCAAAAAGCCATTGATTCATCTTCGACTTTTCTTCTCCTTTCGTGATACACATGCAATCCCTTAAATATCACCTCTATCTTTAATATGTATACCAAATGCAATCATTTCTTATTACTTTAACCATAACCACTCTCATCCAAACTACTATAACCTCTCTCCTGAATAAATGCAATAGTTCCTTAGCAGTGCTTTCCTCTACCTTTCCGCCTCTATAGTCTATTCTTCATGAAGGAACCAGAAGTGATCCTCCATGGTCTCCCTCATAGCAAAATCCTGAAGTCCTTGCCTCAGACTGCAAGGCCCTCCATGCTCTGGCATATGGCTTCTTCATCTGCTAAACCTCTCCATCCTTCCTTGTCCATTCCAATAACCTGTCCTTTACTATTCCTCAAAAACATCAACTATTCTTCATCCCTAGGTAGTTTATATTTATTATTCCTTGTGCTTGAAATGCTTTTCTTTATTGCATTCAGGACTGTACTCAAAAGTCACTTACCAAAAAAGGGCATTCATGTTCTTTCTCTATAAAATACTATATTCCAGGGGGCGCCTGGGTGGCTCAGTCGGTTGAGCGTCCGACTTCAGATCAGGTCACTATCTCACGGTTCATGAGTTCGAGCCCCGCGTCAGGCTCTGGGCTGATGGCTCAGAGCCTGGAGCCTGCTTCCGATTCTGTGTCTCCCTCTCTCTCTGCCCCTCCCCCATTCATGCTCTGTCTCTCTCTGTCTCAAAAAAAAAAAAAAAAAAAAATACTATATTCCAGCATTTTCTATACCCTTAGACTGGTTTATTTCTCTTCACAGAAGCTAATCAGAAATAACTGCTCTTCCTGTCTTTTGTAAAAATCTAAGTGAGACTATGCTCAGGGCTTATGATGACAATACGAGTAACTTCTGAAAACAAAACAAAACAAAACAAAACAAAACATTGGTAAAGGGAAGAAAAAGACAAAAGTCTGGTTAGGAGAACTGAGTACTACCCTCACAAACAGTAACTCTAAGAAAGAATTAGAACTCAGAATTGATGGTTCTGTGGTGTACCAAAGAGGACCAGGATTCCTGAACCCCCGGGTGGCACAAAAGCAGAAAATTGTCATCTTTTTAACAAAGCACTGTGCATGTGGACAAACATCTACATACTATTAGCAATGATCATGACAAAGTCAAAGTTAGAGGCCTTCCTTCTGTTTTTCTGGGGTCTTTGATGACTCAGTCCCCATGATGACTGAGAGCAAATTTCTCACCACAGCAGGAAAGAGGGTCTAAGTCAGATTTAATTTGAATAAAAATTTTCAGAAATGTTATTTCTTGCTTACCAGGCTTTAGATTCAACTTAATACCCATAAATTGGATCATCTTTCTTCTCTTCTTCAAATATTTAAATGATTCCATACTAAAGTTTGTAGTTTTTTTCTCTGTTCTCTGCTCTCTTTTCTCACAACTTGGTGGCTTTCATTAGTGATATACTTGGATTCCTTTCTCTTCATTTTTTTTTTTTTTGGTCTATTACTGGTTTTTTATTTGTGGTTACCATTAGGTTTAAATATAACAGCTTATGCATATAGCATTCTATATTAAGTTAATGGTCACTTAAGTTTGGAACCATTCTACAAGCAATAGAGTTTTACTCCTCTCCCCTACATTTAAGGTATATGATGCATAACTCACATCCTTTTATTTTTTGAAACCCTTCACTGATTTTATAGACTTAATTTTACTGCTTTTGTGATTCCTGCTTTTCTTTCTCCAGTTTATAGTCTTTTTTCCACTCAGAGTCCCCTTTAACTTTGTTGTAAGACTGGCTAAATGGTGATAAATGCCTTTAACTTTGGTTTGTCTGGAAAATTCTTTAAAAAAATTTTTTTTTAATGTTTATTTATTTTTGAAAGACAGAGAGAGACAGAGAGTGAGAAGGGGAGGGTCAGAGAGAGACAGAGACACAAATTCTAAAGCAGATTCCAGGCTCTGAGATGTCAGCACAGAACCTTACATGGGGCTCAAACTCACGAGCCATGAGATCATGACCTGAGCCAAAGTCGGACACAACTGACTGAGCCACCCAGGTGCCCCTGTCTGGAAAACTCTTTATCTCTCCCTCTATTCAGAATGATAGCCTTGCTGGAGTATTCTTGGTTGCAGGTTTTTCACTTCTAGCACTTCAAATATATCATTTCACTTCCTTCTGGCCTGCAAAGCTTCTGCTGAAATTTCAGCTGATAGCCTTATGGGGTTTCCCTTGTGTATAACTGTCTTCTTTTCTCTTGCTGATTAAAAAAAAAACTCCTTGCCATTGCTTTTTGCCATTTTAATTACTGTGTGTCTTGCTATGGAACTTTCTGGGTTCACTTTGTAAAGGTCTCTCTGTGCCTCTTGGATCTGGATGTCTGTTCCCTTCCCTAGATTTGGGAAGCTTTTAGTTTTTATTTCTTCAGATAAATTTTCTGTCCCCCTTTCTCTCTCTTCTCCTTATGGAATCCCTTTAATGCAAATGTTATTATACTTGATGGTGTCACTGAATTCACTTAATTTATTTTTATTATTATTACTTTTCTCTCTTTTATTCAGCTTGATTTGCTCCATTACTCTGTTCTCCAGCTGCTGACACATTTTCTGTTTCCTGTAGTCTACTGTTTATTCCACCTAGTGTATTTTTCATTTTAGTTATTGAGTTCTTCATCTCTGATTGGTTCTTTTTATGTTTCCTACCTCTTTTGTTAAGGGTCTGAGTCCTCCACTCTTTTCTCAATCCAATGAGTATCTTTATGACCACTACATTAAATTCCATATCAGGCATATTACATATCTTCATTTCATTTAGGTCTGTTGTTGTAATTTTGTCTTGTTCATTTGGGATATATTTTTCTGTCTCCTTAATTTGTCTAAATCTCTGCATCTGGTTTTATAAGTTAAGAAAGTGCCTCCTGATCTTGAAAGTATGAGAAAGACACCCTGTAGCATCCTGCAGGGCAGTGTCCCCTCTTCACCAGAACCTGGCATTTTAGGGGTGTCTCCTATGTGTGTTGCCTGAGACCTGCTGTTGTGGCTGAGTCATATTTGCCTTCAGTTATCTGCCATCGCTCTTTTGCCTGCCAGGAGCAGGATTTGGTCCCTATGTCGTTAGCGAGCTAGTCTAAAGCTAAACTGGACTTGATTTGGGTCAGACTAGGCGTTTGCCAGAGCTGCTGTAGAACCAAAGTGCAAGGTGTTCTCACTGTGTTGTCCCCTGAGAAGTTTTCATTGGTGGGTGGGGCCTGCAGTCATATCAGATGTCTGGCCCCAGCCCACTGTTGGGGCTACAGGTGAGTTGGTGTGTGTGGTTTTCTTCCATTCTCTTCTGGGCAAGATAATTTGGGGTGGTGCTGAACTCTGTTGGGACTGCTTGCATACTGCCATGCCTGTGTGGCACTGCTTTGGACAGACTACTGCAGAGGCCAGGTTGGAGTGGGTGCATCAGCAGAAGAGTGTGGAGGTGGGGCCTGCAGTTAGCAAGCTAGGTGGAGAGTGTTTGTGCTATGCTGGTTCCTGCAGATATACAGGCTGGGGGACAGGGGAAGGAAATGACACCCACCAGCTCTTTGTTCCTAGATAAGTCACCTAAAGATCCTTGCCCCTCCAGCACATTCTCTGAGATTAATAAACAAATATCCCTCCCATACACCCCAGGTATTTTCAAACTGCTGCTTCAGCGAGGCTGTATGTTATGCTGTCTTTTTAAGGCCAGGGACTCTCATCTTTCAGCTTTCCCAGAGCCAAGCCCACTGATATTTAAAGTTCCAGTTGTTAAGCCCCACTAGTTTTAAGAACTCAGAAGTTAAGGGGCACCGGGTGGCTCAGTTGGGGGTGCCTGGCGTGGGGGTCTTCTCTTCTCTACGTCTGCAGTGTCCCTCTCTTTCCGGGGACAGTCTCACAGATCAGTTTGGCTCAGGACTGCATCTCTACCCTTGCTATTCTTTTTGATGTAGTCTCTTCTCTACATTTAGCTATGGAGAGTCTGTTCTGTCAGTTTTGGGTCATTTTCTGGCTACTTACACTGATGTAGGTATTATCTAGCTGTATCTATGGGATGACATGAGCCTAGGACCCTCCCACTTAGTCATCTTTGCTGGAATTCCCATAGCATATTTTGAATAAAATATAAAGTCCTGATCATAGTCTTCAAGACTCTGCATGACCTTGCCCTTTTTTAACATTCTAACTTCATCTGTCCCCATGTTCCCCTCTCTCCCTGTGTACCATACTTCTCTTTCAGTTATTCAAAAACGTCAAGCTCTCTTATAACTCATTTTGTTCCCTTTACCTACAATGCTATTTCCCCTCCTCTCTTCACACTCGGATTCATTCTAATCCTTAGGTTTCAACTTATATGTCACTGTCACAAGGAGGCCTTCCTTGAACATCCTATCTCAAAATCCTGTCCCAAGATTCTCCATCACTCTACTTCTTTGATTTCTATTAGCAAAATGTAGAGTTTTTCAGTTTGAATAAATAAAGCAAGATCTAAATACGTACTGCACACAAAAAACACACTAAAATTAAAATAATCTTAAGACAATTTTGAAAGTAAAAGAAAAGTAAAAAATATACCAGGCAAACAGCAATCATAAGAGAGCTGAAATGGTTATATTAATACCTGACAAGATATATTTTAAAACAGGAACTACTACTACAAACAAAAAGGAGTATTTCATAATGTAAACAGAGTCAGTATATCAGAAATATATCACAATTATAAATGTATACAGACTTATAGACGGCCCCCAAATATATGAAGCAACAACTGACATAGATAATTCAACAGTAGCTGGATATGTGAATACCTCATTCTTAATAACTTATAGAACACTACACAAAAACTCAGCAAGAATATAGAAGATTTGAACAATGTTACTGGAGAGTAGCAGAATATGGCACCCCAAAATATGCCATTTTGGCATAAGAATTATTTTGAGCTAAAGACACTTGAGAAACAAGAGTTGCAAGAAAGGCATTCTGACCTTTCCTTTTCTTCCTGAAAGCAGCAGATAAAACTCCCAATGGGAAAGACACCCTTCCTATACTAGGAAGAAAAAAAAAAATTCTCATCACCAAAGACTGAATAGAGGCCTAGACAAATCTATACAAACAGACCTTGTTAAAGTAACTCTTACCTTCTTTTAGTCTTCCACTTATTTTAGTTTCCCACAACTGCTACGTTGTTCAATCTGGTTTATAAGCACTTGAGCCTATCCACCTTTTGGGTCTTTATTTCCACATGGGGGCTCCCATGTAAATGTTAAGCTCTATGCTTTTCTCCCCATTACTCTGTTCTATATCAATACGATTCTCAGGCCCAGCCAGAGACCCTGAGAGGGTAGAAGTTTTAATTCCCCTACAATATCAACCAATTCAATCTGACATCTATAAAATATTCCACCAAACAGTGCTTGAATACACATTCCTTTCAAACAAGAATTCTCCAGAATATTTCATAAGCTCAATCATAAAATAAGTCTCAAAAAATTTAAAGAATGTTTACATCAAGCAAAGAATGCTTTTCAATGACATGAAATTAAATTAGAAACTAAAAGGTAGCAAAAAAGGATATCCTTTTTTTGAGGATATCCTGGATATCCTCAGATATTTGGAAATTGAAAAACATACTTCTAAAATCCATAGATCATAGAAGAATTTGCAATGGACACTAGAAAATATTTTTAATTTAATAAAAACAAAAATAAAATTTTTGAATTTGATAAAAACAAAAATAAAATCTCAAAATTTATGAGATGTAGCTTAAAGCAATACTTAAAAGTAAATTTATAGCTTTAAGAGTCTTTATCAGAAAAGTGTCAAATCAATAACCTAAGCTTCTACCTTAAGAAACTAGAAAAAGAAGGGAAAACTATACTAATGAAAGCAAGCAGAAGAAATGAAATAACAAGCATAAAAGCAGAAAACAATGAAATAGAAAACAGAAAAAAAAACAGAGAAAATAAAGGAACCCAAATGTTAAAAATAGAATAGATGAACGGATAAAGACAAGTACACACAAACATACAGGAATGAAAGAAAGAACATCACTATTGGCCATGCAGAAATTTAAGGGATTATAAGGCAATATTATAAACATCTTCATGTCAATAGAACAGACAACTTAGATAAAATGGAAAAATCCTAGAAAGGTACAATTACCAAACCAAACTCAAGAAGGTATAAAAAATCAGAGAGAAGTCTGGGAAGATGGTGGAGTATGAGGATCTTAGGCTCACCTCCTCCCACAGATACACCCAGACAACAGCCACATCACTGTAACTAACCCATAAAACGAATCTAGGACTGACAGAACAGACTCTCCACAGTTAATTGTAGAGAAGAGGCCACACTGGAAAAAAATGGTAGGAAGGGTAGAGTCCCAGGTGGGAACCAAACTAACCTATGAGATTAACTACAAACTCAAAGGATACCACAGCCATGGAGAACAGAGAGGAACAGAATCACATCAGGCACCCCAGAAATAGGAGACCTGCACTGGGAAGACAGTCCCTATAACATTTGGCTTTGAAAACCAGAGGGGCTTATCTTCTTGAGCTTTTACAATCAGTGGGGCTTGACACCAGCAACTTTAAAACTCAGCAGGCTCAGGGGCTTCCAGGTGGCTCAGTCAATTAAGCGTCTCACTTTGACTCAGGTCATGATCTCACAGCTTTAGGTTCAAGCCCCATGTCAAGCTCTGTGCCGACAGCTCAGAGCCTGGAGCCTGTTTCGGATTCTGTGTCTCCCTCTCTTTATGCCCCTCCCATGTTCATGTTCTGTCTCTCTCATTCTCTCAAAAATAAATAAACTTTAAAAAAATAATTAAAAAAAATAAAAAAAAAACTCAGTGTGCTCAGCTCTGGGAGAGCCAGAGGGCAACAGGAAATAGTTCCCACTGAAAGGAACAATCCAAATGACAGCCCTGCCTTAGTTTAAAGCTAGGTTCTCTTTTCTGCTTATTATGGATCTTTGATAAGAAATACAATTGCTGAGAAGTCTGTTTTGCTTACTGTTTGCTACGAGCATTGTGAGGCCTTTCCTGAATGTAACCCGCTGTGTAGTAGAATGGGTTGTAAAACTTCCTAAATGTAGTCTGATATGTAATGGAATGAGTGATTGTACATAAACTAACCAGCATTTCTCGCTTCTGTAAACCTGCTTGCTCAACACATTCCTCCCCTTCCCCCTTCCCCCTTCCCCCTTTTTCCTCCCGCCACAAGTAACAGACAAAGCCTTCCCGCCAAAAGACAGACAAAGGACGCCCAATCAGAGAACAACAAATGTCCTTACTTTAAAATCAACTAATCAGGCCCCTCATAATTTGAAACCTCCCCTGTGCTATTTGTCTCTGTCTATAAAAACGCTGTACCAACCCTGATCGTGGCCTCTTGCGTCACCGGCGACGAGTGCGCAGAGGACCAGGTTCTAACCTGCAATAAACGACCCTTGCCGCTTGGCTTTGACTTACGACTCTGGTGGTCTTTTGTGGGAGGTTTTGGAACTTCAGGCATTACACCACCCTTTAAGAGACAGCATAACAAACAACTCCATTGAGATATAGCAAAGCAGCAGCCATTTTAAAAGTACCTGCATTATATGGGAAGGGGATTTATTTACTAATCTCAGAACTTTGCTGGAGGGGCAGGGATCTTTAAGAGACTTCTCTGGGAACAGAAGAGCTGGTTAACATCATTTCTCTCCCCAACCCTCACCCTCCAGTGACACCTTTGGGAACCAGTGTGAACCTATCTTGCTAACACCCTGTGCCTTGTTCCCACATTCTCCTGCCGATCAGGCCCATCTAGCCTGATCCAAAGCATCTCATTCTGCAAGCATGTGAATAGCAGCACTCCAAACTGACTCTTCCTTTAGAGAGAGAAAGATAACTACACACACCAGTTTAAATGGATCCCCAGCAGTGGGCTGGATGCAAACATCTGATCTGACTGCTAGCCTGTCACCAACAAAAATCTCACAGGAGGCAGCACAAAGAGCCCTGTAGTTCAGGGTCACTGCAACCCCAACAGACAGACTGGAGCAGACATCTGGTGTCTCCACAGGCTTCACTCACCAATGAAAGCCCTTCTTGGGACAATGAAGGGAGACTGCTCTGAAGTGCCAGGTGACCACAGTTCCAAAAAATAGGCTGAGGGGAAGCATCTGGTCTGACCCAACTACAGGACCAAGACAGCCCCAGAATTTCCCTTTAACCACACACAGACCAAACCCTGCCCACAACAGGCAAAGAGGGCAATTGCAGCCAAGTTGACTGAAGGCAAATGCAGCTCAATCACAACAGAAGGGCACACACAAAACACATAGGGGACACCCCTGAAGCATCAGGTTCTGGTGAGAAGGGAACATCATGCAGGAAAGGACTACAGGACCTCTTCTTTATAAGGTCACTATTTTCAAGATGAGGAGACATAAGTGACCTTCCTAACACATGGAAACAGATGCAGAGAGTTAGACAAAATGAGGAGACAGAGGAATATGTCCCAAATAAAACAGGACAAAATAAGGCAAAACAACTAAAGGAGATGGAGACAAGCAATATGCATGGTAGAGAATTCAGAGTAATGGTCATAAAGATACTTGCTGGACTAGAGAAAAAAGTGGATGATCATAGTGACACCTTCAACAAAAAGATAGAAAATAGGAAAAAGAAGCAGAGATGAGAAGTCAATAAATGAAATTTAAAATACATTCAAGAGAATAAATAGTAGACTAGAGGAAGCACAATAATGGATCAGAGAACTGGAAGACAGAGTAATAGAAAGCAACCAAACTGAACAGCAAAAATAAAAAAAGAATAAAAACTTGAATATGTTAAGGGAACTCAGGGTATCATCAGATGTAATAACACTGGTGTTATAGGAATCCCCAAAGGAAAAGAGAATAAGGGAGCAGAAAATTTATTTGAAGAAATAATTTATTTGAAGAAAATTTCCTGAATCTGGGGAATGAAACAGAAATCCAGATCCAGGAAGCACAGAGATCCCCCAAAGAGGTCCACAGCAAGATACACAATAAGTAAAATGACCAAAAGTAGGGGTGCCTGGCTGGCTCAGAGGAGCACGTGACTATTCATCTCAGGATTGTGAGTTTGAGCCTCACATTAGATGTAAAGATTACATAAATAAATAGACTAACTTAAAAAAAAAAGACCAAAAAATAGTGATAAAGAGAGAATTTTAAAAGCAGCAAGTGAAGATAAGACAGTTAAATAGAAGGCAAACCCCATAAGGGTATCAACTGAATTTTCAGCAGAAACTTTGCAGGCCAGAAGGGAGTCGCATGATATATTCACAGCACTTAAAGGGAAAAACTTGCAGTCAAGAATATTCTGTCAAGCCTATCATTCAGAATAGAAGGAGAGATAAACAATCTGCCAGGAAAACAAAAGTTGAAGGAATTCATTCACTAAACCAGTCTTTCAAGAAACTTAAATAAAAGGTAATTCTTTGAGTGGAAAGAAAAGACCATAAACAGGAGTAAGAAAATTAGGAAAGGAAAAAATTTCAGAGGTACATATAAACATAACAAAAATAATAATCACTTATAAGCCAGTCCAGAAGTTATAGCACAAAAGCAATAAAATAACTCAAAAGATTTACAAAATAATAGGATGTAAATAAAGTGTGACATCATGTACATAAAACGTGGGAGAGGAGTGCAAATTTAGTGATTTAGAATGGGTTCAAATTTTAGCAACCATCATCTTAATATATATGGACTGCTTAATATAGACTGTACAGAATGTTATATATAAATGTAAAGGTAACCAGAAATCAATAACCTGTAGTAGACAAGCAGAAAATAAAGAGAAAGGAATCCAAGCATAGCACTAAAGAAAGCCATTACACCACAAGGGAAGAGAACAACAAAGGAACAGATAGAAACTACGAAAACAACTATAAGGTAACAACATGGTAATAAGTGCATACCTATCAATAATTACTTTGAATGTAAATGGACTAAGTGCTCCAATAAAAATATAGGCACCAGGAAGATTATTATCATTACTAAAAGCAGGGTAATTCCCAATGTTTGGAGTGTACTTTGGAGCTATAGTCCCCAAGACCCCCCCCCCAAAAAAAATCAAAATCAAATAAGTCAAAGAAAGACTCCAGTGAAGGAGTCACCCTTTTAATTCAAGCAGCTTAATCTGTGATCTTAGGTAAGTGACTTTCAACTTCCCCAGCAGAGTGAATCCAGACACAGCAGGTAGTGTTAGCCACACCACAGACACATCCTTGCTCAGCTAAAAGATAATCAAGAGTTGTTCTATTATTAATAACAACTTTGGCCAGAGAGTCTAGAGAATCTTTATTGGGAAGCTATTGTCCTAGCACGAGATGCTGCAGTATCTTCAACAATAAAGGAGAGGGTTTGTTTTGTTTTTAATGTTTATTTATGTTGAGAGAGAGTGAGTGCACAAGCATGGCAGGGACGGGGCAGGGGGAATGAGAGAGAGAAAGAGAGAGAGAGAATATTCCAAGCAGGCTCCACACTCAGTGCACAGCCCAACTTGAGGCTTGATCTCATGATTACAAGATCCTGACCTGAGCCAATATCAAGAGTTGCATGCTTAACCGACTGAGCCACCCAGGTACCCAAGGAGAGAGTTTTGATCATATTTTCATTTTCACTTACTCCTAACCAGGGAACACGGCCCTGTCAAAGGAAGCAAATCCTTAATCATGAATGCCTCCTGGTAGTTCCTTTCTAATTTGACAATGTAGATCCAGGAAAGTTGGTCATTGAGATGTCTAGTTTCCTTGTGAAAAGTTTCTTTGTGAAAAGTTAGTTAGATAACCTAAGAAGCATTGCTCAGCTATCTTCCCACAACCTAGGCATTCATAGACCCAAGAATAATAACCACCATAGACATAGACAAACCCTGTCAGGGCACAAATCATTCCCATTAGGGTGGTAGGATTTCTGTGTTTATCTATTCAAGCAAGAGATCAGGTTTTCAGTGCATATGTGGAGAAAATCTAGCCTGAAAGAATGAGTCATTCTCAATACTTTGCAAAGATAGGTGGTGCTGGTGACAACTCTTAGAGAGTTGTGGCAAATCTGATAGATAATCCTGAGAAAATGGGGTGCAAGTGTACTAAGATTTATATAAGGAGTTGTATCTAATTGGGTGCATACAGTTATAACTGAAGAAAGGTAAAATAAAGCACAAGTTGTTCTGGCCATCAAAGGTGAACTTGGTAAGAGACTACTAATGGGGTTCGACTATAGTTTATGGTGACATTAGGAAAAGAAATTCATTACAGGGTGGACCAGGGCGGTCTCTAGCACCATGGACAGATCAAAATTTTTGATGACAAATCCAATAGGCTGGAAGGTTACCCCCCTTAGCAATGGTCTGGGAGACACAAATGAGCAAGTTCTCTTTCCAGGCCAATTACAGAGTAAAGGAAAGGAAGACAAGAAAAGATTCTGTTTAATTGAAGTATGAAATGTTGTTCTGGCATCTATGGCAGAAGCAGTCTACCTTGATGTCAGCTTCTCCTCTCCCTTGTCTATGTGATTTGGAGGTCTCCAGCATCTCTACACACTAGATGTCAGGTGGAGACTCCTCAGCTGTGAGATGATTATCGAAGGCTCCATGCTCCCACAGTCATAGGGCTCAGTGCTCTAATCCATCAGTGTCAATGGTCAGGAGAACTTGGTAAGGTCATTTTCAGTGGGGCTCAAGAGCTGTTTTACTTCGATGATGTTCTCAAAATACCTAGTCTCTGGACAACCTGGGAGAAATGGACAAATTCCTAAACACCCACACACTTCCAAAACTCAAGCAGGAAGAAATAGAAAACTCGAATAGACCATAACCAGTGAAGAAATTGAATCAGTTGTCAAAAATCTCCCAACAAATAAGAGCCCAGGACCAGATGGCTTCCCTGGGGAAGTCTACCAGACATTTTAAGCAGAGATAATACCTATCCTTCTCAAGCTGTTCCAAAAAATAGAAAGGGAAGGAAAACTTCCAGACTCATTCTATGAAGCCAGCATTACTTTGATTCCTAAACCAGACAGAGACCCAGTAAAAAAAGAGAACTACAGGCCAATATCCCTGATGAATATGGATGCAAAAATTCTCAACAAGATACTAGCAAATCGAATTCAACAGCATATAAAAAGAATTATTCACCATGATCAAGTGGGATTCATTCCTGGGCTACAGGGCTGGTTCAACATTCGCAAATCAATCAATGTGATACATCACATTAATAAAAGAAAAAATAAGAACCATATGATCCTGTCAACTGATGCAGAAAAAGCCTTTGACAAAATTCAGCATCCTTTCTTAATAAAAACCCTCGAGAAAGTCGGGACAGAAGGAACATACTTAAACATCATAAAAGCCATTTATGAAAAGATCACAGCTAATATCATCCTCAATGGGGAAAAACTGAGAGCTTTCCCCCTGAGATCAGGAACACGACAGGAATGTCCACTCTCACTGCTGTTGTTTAACATAGTGTTGGAAGTTCTAGCATCAGCAGTCAAACAAAAGGAAATCAAAGGCATCAAAATTGGTAAAGATGAAGTCAAGCTTTCACTTTTTGCAGATGACATGATATTATACATGGAAAATCTGATAGACTCCACCAAAAGTCTGCTAGAACTGACACATGAATTCAGCAAAGTCGCAGGATACAAAATCAACGTACAGAAATCAGTTGCATTCTTATACACTAATAATGAAGCAGCAGAAAGACAAATAAAGAAACTGATCCCAATCACAATGGAACCAAGAAGCATAAAATACCTAGGAATAAACCTAACCAAAGATGTAAAAGATCTGTATGCTGAAAACTATAGAAAGCTGATGAAGGAAATTGAAGAAGATACAAAGAAATGGAAAAACATTCCATGCTCATGGATTAGAAGAATAAATATTGTTAAAATGTCAAAACTACCCAAAGCTATCTACACATTCAATGCAATCCCAATCAAAATTGCACCAGCATTCTTCTTGAAGCTAGAACAAGCAATCCTAAAATTTGTATGGAACCACAAAAGACCCTGAATAGCCAAAGTAATATTGAAGAAGAAGACCAAAGCGGGAGGCATCACATTCCCAGACTTTAGCCTCTACTACAAAGCTGTAACCATTAAGACAGCATGTATTGGCACAAAAACAGACACATAGACCAATGGAATCGAATAGAGACTCCAGAATTGGACCCACAAAAGTATGTCCAACTAATCTTTGACAAAGCAGGAAAGAATATCCAGTGGACAAAAGACATTTGTCTCTTTAACAAATGGTGCTGGGAGAACTGGACAGCAACATGCAGAAGGATGAAACTAGACCACTTTCTTACACCACTCACAAAAACTCAAAATAGATAAAGGACCTGAATGTGAGACAGGATACCATCAAAACCCTAGAGGAGAAAGCAGGAAAAAAACTCTCTGACCTCATCCCCAAAGGCACATCCTCTGACACATCCCCAAAGGCAAGGGAATTAAAAGCAAAAATGAACTACTGGGACCTCATGAAGATAAAAAGCTTCTGCACTGCAAAGGAAACAATCAACAAAACTAAAAGACAGCCAACGGAATGGGAAAAGATATTTGCAAATGACATATCGAAAAAAGGGCTAGTATCCAAAATCTGAAACTCCACACCTGAAACTCCACACCTGAAAAACAAATAACCCAGTGAAGAAATAGGCAGAAGACATGAATAGACACTTTTCTAAAGAAGACATCCAGATGGCTAACAGGCACATGAAAAGATGCTCAACTTCGCTCTTCATCAGGGAAATACAAATCAAAATCACACTGAGATACCATGTTCATGCCAGTCAGAGTGGCTAAAATGGACAAATCAGGAGACTATAGATGCTGGAGAGGATGTGGAGAAACGGGAACCCTCTTGCACTGTTGGTGGGAATGCAAACTGGTGCAGCCACTCTGGGAAACAGTGTGGAGTTTCCTCAAAAAATTAAAAATAGATCTACCCTATGACCCAGCAATGGCACTGCTAGGAATTTACCCAAGGGATACGGGAGTGCTGATGCCTAGGGGCACTTGTACCCCAATGTTTATAGCAGCACTCTCAACAATAGCCAAATTATGGAAAGAGCCTAAATGTCCATCAACTGATGACTGGATAAAGAAATTGTGGTTTATATACACAATGGAATACTACTTGGCAATGAGAAAGAATGAACTATGGCCTTTTGTAGCAACATGGATGGAACTGGAGAGTGTTATGCTAAGTGAAATAAGTCATACAGAGAAGGCCAGATACCATATGTTTTCACTCTTATGTGGATCCTGAGAAACTTAACAGAAGACCATGGGGGAGGTTAAGGGGGGAAAAAAACTTACAGAGAGGGAAGGAGGCAAACCATTAGAGACTCTTAAAAACTGAGAGTAAACTGAGGGTTGATGGGACATGGGAGGGAAGGGAAAATGGGTGATGGGCATTGAGGAGGGCACCTGTTGGGATGAGCACTGGGTGTTGTATGGAAACAAATTTGCCAATAAATTTCATATTTAAAAAATAATAAAATGCAAACAAAAATAAAAAATAAAAATTTAAATATTCAAATAAGTAGCTAATTAGACAGTAATAATATCATCATAGAAATTAGGAAATATTTATCATCATAGAAATTAGGAATATAGTGGAATGAATATAACAAAAATATTATATATCAAAACTTGAGGATGCATCTAGATTATCATAAAAAGATTTATATTGTATGATTCCACTTATGTGAGGTATCTAGAATAGTGAGATTCATAAATACAGAAAGTTGAATGGTGGTTGCCAGGGGCCAGCAGGAGAGAGGAAAATGGGGAGTTCTTGTTCAATGGATGTAGTTTCAGTTTTATAAGATGTAAAATTCTGGCGATTGGTTGCACATCAGTGTGAACATAGGTAACTTTAATGAACTGCACACTTCAAAATGGTTAAGATGGTAAATTTTATATGTATTTTATCACAACTCTAATTTTTTTAATTAATAGAGGATTTTATGAACAACTGTATCTAATAATTTTAAAAAGTTAAATGAAATATCTTAGAAAAATATAAATTACCAAATCTGAAAACATGAGTAGACATATAATTCTTAAAGATGTAATGCAAAAACTTACTTCTGCCAAAAAAAGATAGTAATCACCGTTACTTTGGTTCCTACCTTCTGTCCCGATTGGCTTCTACCCGTCTCATCTTTCATCTCATCAGCCTAATGAAGAGTTGATAGGGCAGGTTGAATGCTGTTATCTCTTCATGTGGTCTCTAGTCACTTGGAGCTTTAAATCCCCTTGCTCCCCTACACCCACCCTCTGTTTCAGCCAGTCTGATCTCATCAGTTTTTCCCTAGTAGTCTCTGCTTTGAAATTGTCTTCATACAGCTTCTACCTAGAAACCTATGTTTTCACTTATTTTTCCAGTTGTCTATTTTTAGGGTCCATTTAAAATCTAGGCTGCTCACAAGCCTTGATAAGATTTAGAAAGCTGTCCCACTTCCTAGTTCATGCTCAAAAAATGTGGACTTGAAAGTTCACATGCTTACTTTGAAATTAGTCATTTTACCGTGTCTTGTATTGGTCTTTCCTAATTGTCAGCTGTTCCATGTATTCTCCTTGGGGTCTTGAGTGGTACCTGGACAGTTAGGGCATGAATCCAGGGTTCTTGAGGTTGGAGTAGAAAGGGACTGTTGCTTTATTAAGAATGCTCACCTCTTCAGCTGGCTGGAGAAGACCAGACTCCAGTGCAGGTTCTGTGTCGGCTTGTTGCTTCCCTAGGGTTCTGCTTACAACTTGAATGCCCAGTTACTGGTACTCTTCCCACAATGTATAGTCAGCTGCCTGACCTATTGAGACCCGTTGGTAGTATCCTGGCTTGCTTTCTTTTCTTTTTTATTTTCTTTTCTCTTTTCTTTCCTCTTTTCTTTTCCTTTTCTTTTCTTTTTTCTTTTCTTTTTAGAGACGGTGAGAGCTCAGGGAGGGGGGCACGTAAAACGGGAGGAAGAGAATTCCAAGAAGGTTCCAGCAGAGCCTGACGCAGGTCCCGACCCCATGACCCTGAGATTCTAACCTGAGTCAAAATCAAGAGTTGAACGCTCAACCAACCGAGCCACCCAGACACCTCTCCTGGCTGTATTAACAATTATATATTTTTTCAAGTTTATTTATTTATTTTGAAAGAGAGAATGCTCATGGTTTGGGAGGCAGAGAGAGAGAGAGAGAGAGAGAGAGAGAGAGAATCCCAAGCAGGCTCCACACTGTCAATGCAGAGACCAATGCAGGGCTTAAACTCACAAACTCTGAGATAATGACCTGAGCCAAAGTCGGATGCTTAACTGACTGAGCCAGCAAAGCATCCCATATTTCTAAGTATAGATGAAAAAACCATACATTCACATTACAAACAAAATGAGGACTATTCAGAAATATTTTAAATTAGAGATGCTTTTGGTAGAAGGTAATACCTTAAACAAAATATGTAATGTCACATGTAAAAAGAAATCCCAAGTTCAGGCAATTTTAGGGCTAGTTTATTGAGGCTCAACAATGTTATGAACTCAGGATGTTTTTCTTTTCTCTCTGCTTCTTTTAACATATCTGCTTCTCTTCAGATTAACTATCTTCAACCAAGATGTCTTTAATAGTTTTAGGTGTCATATTTAGACATAGCACAATATACAGCTAAAGAGTTATTGTTTACTTTTATTTATAACATTGAACAAACATTTTCTGATGTCTCTCAGTAAGCCTATGTCTTGACCTAAATTGGATTACTTGCCCATTACAAAACAAATGACTGGCCAGCGGAACAGCACCACTATGATTAGCTTAGAGCCTTGGACTGCTCAGTACATGATCAGTTGATGACCCTAGAATTCCTTGAAGCAAATTGCTCTGTGGAAGAGGGTGGATGCCTGAACTGAGTTATTTTTTTAGGAAGCTGGAAGGGGATTACCAGCATGACAGCAGAGTTGGCAACAACATGACAGTTGTAGGAATAAAGACAGTAGAAAGCATTCATAATCTACTCAGTGGAGACAATCATGATGTCTTTGTACAGACTTTTTAAAAAATTTTTGTGTACAAAAAATATCTATTTCTTTTAACCAAATTTAGTTAAATTAAGTTTTGACCAAAATTGGATTGTAATATTTTTTTATAATATGACTTGGTAGCTGTTGCCTTTCTGTTAGTGAATATGGGTTTCATCATTATTTTAATGTTGCCATATTTTATTAAATATGTATGTCATAATTTAATAAATTTTCTTTCCTTGAACATTTTAAATATTTAGAAAATGCTTCAGTGAACAATTTGTTAAAACATCTTTGCACACTTTATTTTTTCCTGGAGGGAAAGACATAGGAATAAAATTGCTAGAATCTGGACTTGTGGTGTTCTTTCAGAAAGATTATATGTAGCTGACAGTGTGTGGATGTACTTACCTTCTTTCCAACCTGATCAACTAGATATTAGTGATGTGTTTACTGATCTGTGAGGCAATTATAGCTTAGTCATTAAAAGCATTGGTTTTGGGGGTTTACCTACCTGGGATTATATCATAACTCTATTATTTACCAGTTGTATGACTTTGGGAAGTCATATAACTTAACTTCTCTGAGCTGGTTTTATCTGTAAAGTTGGAGGCGGGGAGGGTGTTCATACTTGATTAGTATTGATAGTTGGGAAGATTAATGGACATAATGTTTTTAATTCCTTATTCTAGGCCCTGGTACATAATAAAGTCAGAATATTTGAGATGTGCTTTTAAAATTTATTATAAAATAAAATATCTTAATTTTGAATTAACTATTTTTACTTTCTCATTTTTTTCCCTGAACAAATCCCATAGCTGGGCTGAGAAAAGAGATGCATTGAAACTTGTAACATCTGAAGATAAGGAAGACTTGGGAAACTTAGTGGATGTGTACTGAAGCATCTAAATAAATTTAGTGCTGAAGCATCTAAATAAAGATTGGTTATTACTGGAGAGCTTTGTCCTTCAGGACCCATCCATTGGTGAGCTGGGTTGTGTGTGTCTGGGTGCATGTGCGCTTTTGCATTAGCACACTTGGGTGTATGTGTGTACATGTGCACGCTTGGGTGTACACATGTTTATGTGAGCTTTCCCTCATATTTCTGAATCTTTTTCTGAGCTTGTGAAGGTATTTAAGAATGTTTTCCTTGAAACTTTATTATATCTCACGAATCAAACTATCAATACGTCGAGAATTTTTTAGAGACTGGTATTTGATGTATTTTTATTTCTTTAATGTTTATTGGTCTCTTTAAGCTTCCTATTTCTTCTTCTACCAGCTTTTCTCATTTTGTATTTTCTAGTGTCTAAAATTCATTAGCCTATATCAGTTCTTATATTTATTCCTTTATGATATTAAATATCCTTAGTATTATTGGTTATTTTCATTCTTAATTCATTGCTGATTTATCTTTTATTTTCTTGGCCATTTTGACTATTTTAAAATATATTCTTAAAGAATCATCTCTTGCATATGCATAACATAAAATATATTTATGCATAACATATATGCATATATAATAAATATATTGCATAATAAATAATATGCATAACATAATATTTATCTTTTTAACCATTTGTGAATGTATAACACAGTGGCATTAAATACACTCACAAGACAGTGGTATACTCATTACCACTGCCTATTCCAAAACTTTTTAAATATAATCTTTAGCATAAACTATATAACAATTAAAAACAATAACTCTCCATTCTTCTACTAGTCCCTGGCAACTGCTATTCTGGTTTCTGTCTCTGAATTTGACTATTATATGTAACTTACTTAAGCGGAATCATGCAATATTTGACCTTTTGTGTCTGGCTTATTTCAGTGAGTATGTTTTCAAGTGTCATCCATGTTGACAAAATTTCCTTATTTTCTATGAATTGAACAGCATTCTATTGTGTATATGCCACATTTTGTTTATACATTCATCTGCTAATAGACACTTGGACTCTTTCTCCCTTTTGGCTACTGTGAATAATGCTGCTATGAACATTGGTCTGCAGATACCTATTTGGATCTCTGCTTCCAGTTCCTTTGGACATGTACCTAGGAATTATAATTCCTGGGTCATATGGGTCATATGGTAGTCTTATGTTTAACTTCTTGAGAAACTGTTTTCTACAGGGGCTGCACCACTTTATTTTTCCACCTGCAGTGCAGGAGGGTTCCAATTTCTCTACATCCTTGCCAACACTTTTTATCTTTCATTTTTGATTTTGGCCATCCTAGTAAGTGTGAAGTAGTATCTTGTTTTGGTTTTGATTTGCATTTACCTAATGACTAATGATATTGGGTACCTTTTCATGTACTTGTTGGCCATTTGTATATCTTCTTTAGAGAAATGTTTGTTCAAGTCTTTTGCCCGTCTTTAATTATATTGTTTGCTTTGTTGTTGTTGTTGAGTGTCAGGAATTTTTATATTTTCTGAATATTAATCCCTTACCACATATATAGTTTTTAAATATTTTCTCTCAATCATTATTTTGTCTCCTCACCTTCTTGATAGTATCCTTTGATGCAAGAAAATCTTAATTTTAATGAAACTGGGTTTTTTGTTGTTGTTGTTGTCAGTCCTTTGGTTACATCCATGAAATTGTTGCCAAATCCAGTGTCATGAATATTTTCTCCAGTGTTTTTTACTGAGTTTTTATAGTTTTAGCTCTTAAATTTAGATCTTTGACTAAACTTAAGGGATTAAACTTATTGGATTTGGAGTTCATTTTTATATATGATGTAGGGTAAACATCTAATTTCATTCTGTTGCATGGGATATCCAGTTTTCCTAGCATTCATTTTTTAAAAATTATTTTAAAGAAATCTCTATACCCAGTGTGGGGCTCAAATTCACAACCCCAAGATCAACAGTCTTATGTTTTACCAACTGAGCTGGCCAGGTGCCCCAACAGCATTCATTCTTAAGACTATCCTTTCCTTGGGATGGTTGGGTGGCTCAGTCAGTTAAGCATCTAACTCTTGATCTCAGGATTGTGAGATCAAGCCCTGCATTGGGCTCTGTGTTGGGCTCTGTGCTGGACGTGGAGCCTACTTAGAAAAAAAAAAAAAAGACTATTCTTGTTGAAAATCAGTTGACCATATATGTAAGGTTTTATTTCTGGGCTTTCTATACTATTCCATTGGTTTATGTGTGTATCCTTACTCCAGTTACATGTGTTTTTTTAATTTTTAGTTGTGGTGAAATATATATAACATATATATACGTAAAACAAAATTTACCATCCTTACCATTTTTAATCATACAGTTCGGTAATATTAGTTAGGTCACATTTATGTAATCAGTCTCCAGAAAGCTTTTTATCTTGTATAAATGAAACACCATTTGATAGTACTGACATATGAAAAATGACTTAAGTCTTCGTTTCCATCAACATGGGATATCTGCTCCATTTATTTAGGTCCCTTTTATATTCTTTTAGTAATGCTTTCTAGCTTTTAGTATACAAGTCTTTCACCTCCTTGGTTAGATTAATTCCTAAATATTTAATTCTTTTAGATGCTGTTATAAAAGGAATTGCTTTCTTAATATAGTTTTAAGATAGCTCCTTGGTGGTATACAGAATCACAATAGCTTTTTGTGTATTTATCTTGTACCCAACAACTTCGCTGATAATTTATTAGCATGACTATTTTTCTTTGTGGATTTTTAAAGATTTTCTATATAGGGTCATGTCATCAGTGAATAAAGATTGTTTTACTTCTTCCTTTCCAATTTAGATGCATTTAATTTCTTTTAGTTGTTTAATGGCTGTAGCTAGAACTTCCAGTACAATATTGACTAGTAGTGGTGAAAGTGGGCACACTTCTCTTGTTTTGGATCTTAAGGGGAAAGCTTTCAGTCTTTCACCAATAAATATGATGTTAGCTGTGGGTTTTTCCTAAATATCTTTTATGGTGTTGAGGAATTTTTACTGTATTCCTAGTTTTATGAGAGGGTTTTTTTTAATAATAAAAGGGTGCTGGATTATGTTGAATGATTTTTCTGCATCTTTTGAGGTGGTCATATGTTTTTTCCTCTTTGTTGTATTAATGTGATATATTGTAATGATTAGGTTTCTTGTTATAATCCACAATTGTGTTCATGGAATAAATGACACTTTAATGTGAATAATCTTTTTAAAATGTTGTTGGATTTGATTTGCTAATATTTTGTTGAAGATTTTTACATCTATGTTCATTTTGTTTAAGTTTATTTGTTTATTTTGAGAGAGAGCCCAATGCAGGGCTTGTACTCACGAACTGTGAGATCATGACCTGAGCTGAAGTCAAGAGTCAGATGCTTAACTGACTGAGCCACCCAGGTGCCACTTTGCATCTGTATTCATAAGAGATATTGGTCTTGAATATTCTTCTTGTAATGTCTTTTTCTGGCTTTGGTGTCAGGGTAATGCTGGCTTCTTAGAATGAGTTAGGAAGTGTTCCCTTCCCTTCAGTTTTTTTGAACAGTTTAAGAAGGATTGGTATTTATTCTTCCTTAAATGTTTGGTAAAATTCACCAGTGAAGCTATTCTCTCTAGGACTTTTCTTCATTGAAAGGTTTTGGATTACTGCTTTAATCTTTATACCTGTTATAGGTCTGTTGAAATTTTCTATTTCTTTGTGTCAGTTTAGGTAATTTTTGTGTTTCAAGGAATTTGCTCCTTTCTTATAAGTTATCTAATTTGTTGGTATACCATTGTCACAGAATTCTCTTATGCTCCTTTTTGTCTCTGAAAGTTGGTAGTAATGTTGCCACATTCATTTCTGATTTTGGTTATTTGCATCCTGTCTTTTTTCCTTTGTCACTTTTGTTAATGCTTTCAAGGAACCAACTTTTAGTTTTATTGATTTTATTGATTTTCTCCATTGTTTTTCTGTTCTCTATTTTGTTTGTTTATGCTTCTGCTATCATTTGGTTTAACTTGTTCTTCTTCTAGTTCCTTAAGTTGTAAATCAGGTTGTCAATTTGAGATCTTTCTTTTCTCATGTAAGCATTGATAGATGTAAAATTTTCTTTTACCACTGTTTTCATTGCATTTTACAAGTTTTGTTATATTGCATGTTCATTTCTCTCTATTTGCTACTTTCTCTTCTGATATCTTCTTTCACCAATTGATTGTTTAAAAGTGTGTTGTTAATTTCTCCATATTTGTGAATTATCCATTTTGCCTTCTATTACTGATTTCTAACTTTATCCTTTTCTAGTCAGAGGAGATTTTTTTTAATGATCTCTGTCCTTTAAAATCTATTGTAATTTATTTTGTGGACTAACATATGATCTTTGCTTGAGAAGAATGTCCACTTAAGTATTCTATTGTTGGAAGGATTGTTCTGTACATGTCTCTTAGGTCTAGTTGGTTAATTTTGTTGTTCAAGTTCTCTATTTCCTTACTCATCTTCTTTTTTTGATCTATCCATTATTAAAAGTGGGATATTGAAGTCTCCAGCTATTTTTTTTAGAACTGTCCATTTTGCCCTTCTGTTTTGTCAATTGTTGCTTCATATATTTTGAGGATCTCTTATGAGCTGTGTAAATGTTTATAACTGTTATATATTCTTGATGTATTAAACCTTTAATTGATGTATATTGTCTTTCTTAGTCTACTCTAACTTATTTGGATTTAAAGGTTAGTTTTTTCTGCTTGCTCAAATCCTTTAAACCTCTCTAGTATTTTTTTTTTAAACAATTTTTTTAACGTTTATTTATTTTTGAGACAGGGAAAGACAGCATGAACGGGGGAGGGTCAGAGAGAGAGGGAGACACAGAATTTGAAACAGGCTCCAGGCTCTGAGCTGTCAGCACAGAGCTCAATGCGGGGCTTGAACTCACGGACCGCGAGATCATGACCTGAGCCGAAGTCGGCCACTTAACCGACTGAGCCACCCAGGCGCCCCTCTAGTATTTTTTTTTTAATGTTTATTTACCTTTGAGAGATAGAGAGTGAGAGAGAGAGAGAGAGAGAGAGAGAGCGAGCACTGGGGAGGGCAGAGAGGGAAACACAGAATCCAAAGCAGGCTCCAGGCTTTGAGCTGTCAGCACCGAGCCCGTCACAGAGTTCAAACTCATAGACCACAAGACCATTACCTGAGCCAAAGTTGGATGTTCAACCGACTGGGCCACCCAGGGGCCCCAACCCCTCTTGTATTCAGTTATTGTACTTTCAACTCCATAATTTCTTTGGGGCTCATTTTTGTAACATCTTCCTATTTATTGCCATTCTCACTTTGTTCATACATCATTTCCTGTCTTTTTTCATGTCTTCATTTAGCCCTTTGAGCATCTTAAAGAGAATTTTAAGTCTTTTTCTTATCTGGATTTCTTTAGATACAGTATGTGTTGATTTATTTTGTTCTTTTGAATGGGATACACTTTAGTATTTCTTTGTATGCCTTTGTTTTCTTTGTTTAAAATGGATTTATGAATTTTATAATGTAATTCTGGAAACAAGATTCTCTCTTTACCCCAGGATTTGACTATTTTGTTGTTGTTATTGTAAGGTATCTCTATTCTGGGGAGCAGCCTAAGATGAAAGCTTAAGCTCTTCTTATAGTCTTTTCTGAGTCTGTGTCTTTTTCTGGCATGCATAATGGCTTTCTAAATTCCATCAAATATATAGCTTTTTTTTTTTAATTTCAAGTTTTTATTTAAATTCTACTTAGTAACTATATATGGTAAAATTCGCTTCAATTGTAGAATTTAGTGATTCATCACTTACAAATAACATCTGGTGCTCATCACACGAGTGCCCTCCTTAATACCCATCACCCATTTAGCCTATCTCCCATCCCCCTCCCTCCAATAACCCTCGGTTTGTTCTATATCATTAAGAGTCTTTTATGGTTTGCTTCTCTCTCTCTTTTATTTTCCCCCCTTCCCCTATGTTCATCTGTTTTGTTTCTTAAATTCCACATATGAATGAAATCATACAGTATTTGTCTTTCTCTGAGTTATTTTGCTTAGCATAATACACTCTAGTTCCATCCACATTGTTGCATATGGCATGATTTCATTCTTTTTGATGGCTGAGTAATATTCTATAATATAGCTATAGATATACATATACATATACGTATATATACATATAGATAGATAGATCGATATATCTATCTATCTATCTATCCATCTATCTATCTATCTTTATCCATTCCCTTTCATCAGTCAGTGGACGTTTGGGCTCTTTCCATAGTTTGGCTATTGTTGATAATGCTGCTATAAACATTGGGGTGTATGTGCTCTATGAATCAGTTTTGTCTTTGGGTAAATACCTAGTGGTGCAATTGCTGGGCCATAGGGTAGTTGTATTTTAACTTTTTGAGGCCCTTCCCTACTGTTTTCCAGAGTGGCTGCACCATTTTGAATTTCTACCAAGAGCGTAAGAGTGTTCCCCTTTCTCTGCTTCCTCACCAACATCTGTTTCCTTTGTTGTTAATTTTAGCCATTCTGACAGCTTTGAGGTGGTATCACAGTTTTGATTTGTATTTCCCTGGTGATGAGTGATGTTGAACATCTTTTCATGTGCCTGTTAGCCATCTGGACGTCTTTGGAAAAAATGTCTATTCATGTCTTCTATTCCTTTCTTAATTGGATTATTTATTTTTTGGATGTTGAGTTTGATAACTTCTTTATAGATTTTGGATACTAATTCTTTATCATATATGTCATTTGCAGATATCTTCTCCCATTCCATAGGTTGTCTTTTAGTTCTGTGCATTGTTGTCTTCGCTGTGCAGAAGGTTTTTATCTTGATGAAGTCACAGTAGTTCATGTTTGCTTTTATTTCTCTTGAATCTGGCAATATGTCTAGTAACAAGTTGCTCTGGCTGAGGTCAGAGAGGTTGTTGCCTGTGTTCTCCTCTAGGATTTTGATGGCTTCCTGTCTCACACAAAAGTCTTTTATCCATTTGGAATTTTTTTGTGTGTATGGTGTAAGAAAGTGGTCTAGTTTCATTCTTCTTCATGTTGCAATCCAGTTTTCCCAACACCATTTGCTGAAGAGACTGTCTTTTCTTCCATTGCATATTCTTGCCTCCTTTGTCAAATATTAGCTGGCCATACCTTTGTGGGTCCATTTCTGGGTTTTTTATTCTGTTCCATTGATCTATGACAGTCCCATACTGTCTTAATGATACAGCTTTGTGATACATCTAGAAGTGTGGAATTTTGATGCCTCCAGCTTTGGTTTTCTTTTTTGGGAATTGCTTTGGCTATTTACAGTCTTTTATGGTTCCATACAAATTTTAGGATTGTTTGTTCTAGCTCTGTGAAATAATCTGGTGGTATTTTAATTGGGATTGCATTAAATGTGTAGATAGCTTTGGGTAGTATAAACATTTTAACAATATTTGTTCTTCTAATCCATGAGCATGGAATGTTTTTCCATTTCTTCATGTCCTCTTCAATTTCTTTCATAAGTGTTCTATATTTTTCAGAGTATAGATCTTTTACCTTTTTGGCTAGTTTTATTCCTAGTATCTCATCGTTTTTGGTGCAGCTGTAAATGGGATTGATTCCTCAATTTCTCTTTTTTTTCCCCCAAGTATTTATTTTTGAGAGAGAAAGAAGGAGAGAGATTGTGAGAAGGGGAGAGGCAGAAAGAGAGGGAGAGCACAGAGCCCGAATTGGGTTTGAATCCAAGAACAGTGAGATCATGACATGAGCTGAAATGAGGAGTCGGATGCTTAACTGACTGAGCCACTCAGGCACACCTTTGATTTCTCTTTCTGCTGCTTCATTATTGGTGTATAGAAATGCAACAGACTTCTGTACATTGATTTTATATCCTGTGACTTTGCTGAATTTGTGTATCAACTCTAGTAGTTTTTTGGTAGAGTCTTTTGGGTTTTCTGTATAGAGTATCATGTCATCTGCAAATAGTGAAATTTTTGTTGCCAATCTGGATGCTTTTTATTTCTTTTTGCTTCATTGCTGAGGGTGGGACTTCCAGGACTATGTTAAATAACACTGATGAGAGTGGACATACATGTCTTGTTTCTGACCATAGAGGAAAACCCTCAGTTTTTCCCCTTTGAAGATTATATCAACTGTGGGTCTTTCATATATGGCCTTTATCATGTTGAGATATGTTCCCCCTGTCTCTACTTTGTTGCGGGGTTTGTTTTTTTTTTTAAATCAAGAATGGATGCTGCATTTTGTCAAATGCTTTTTGTGCATCTATTGACAGGATCATATGGTTCTTGTCCTTTATTTTATTAGTGTGATGTATCAAATTGATTGATTTATGAATTTTGAACCAGTCCTGCAGCCCAGGAATAAACCCCACTTGATCATGTTGAATAATTCTTGTAATATACTGTTGAATTCAACTTGCTAATATCTTGTTTGGAATTCTCTTTTTTAGTGGGGTCGTTGTCTGGTTTTGGAATCAAGGTAACACTGGCTTTGTAGAAGGGGTTTGGAAGTTTTCCTTCTATTTCTATTTTTTTGGAAAATTTTGAGAAGGATAGGTATTAACTCTTTAAATGTCTGGTAGAATTCTCTTGGGAAGTCATCTGGCCCTGGAGTTTTGTTTGTTGGGAAATATTTGATTACTGATTCAGTTTCTTTTCTGGTTATGGGTCTGTTCAAATTTTCTATTTCTTCCTGTTTCAGTTTTGGTAGTATGTGAATTTCTAGGAGTTTGTCCATTTCTTCCAGATTTCCCAGTTTGTTGGCATATAATTTTTCATAGTATTCTCTTATAATTGTTTGTATTTCTGTGGTGTTGGTTGTGACCTCCCCTCTTTCATTCATGATTTTGTCTATTTGGGTCCTTTCTCTTTTCTTTTTGAGAAGTATGGCTAGGGGTTTATCAATTTTGTTTATTCCTTCAGAGAACCAACTTTTAGTTTCATTTTTGTTTGTTTGCTCTAATTTATTTATTATTTATTTATTTCTGCTCTAATATTTATTATTTCCCTTCTTATTCTGGTTTTAGGCTTTGTTTGCTGTTCCTTTTCTAGCTCCTTTAGTTGTAAGGTTAGGTTTTGTATTTGAGACCTTTCTTACTTCTTGAGGTAGGCTTCACACCAGGCTATATACTTTCTTTTTATGACCACCTTTGCTGCATCTCAAAGGTTTTGGACTGTCGTGTTTTCATTTTCATTTGCTTCCATGTATTCTTTTTTATTCTTTAATTTCCTGGCTAACCCATTCATTCTTTAGTAGAATTTTCTTTAACCTCCATATATCTGTGGTATTTCCAATTTTTTTCTTGTGCCTGACTTCAAGTTTCATAGAGTTGTGGTCTGAAAATATGCATGGTATGATCTCAGTCTTTTTTGAATTGTTCAGGTCTGATTTGTGATCCAGTATGTGATCTATTCTGGAGAATGTTCCAGAATGCACTTAAAAAGAATGTGTATTCTGCTGCTTTAAGAAGAAATGTTCTGAATATATCCATTAAGTCCATCTGGTCCAGTGTGTCATTCAAAGCTGCTGTTTCCTTGTTGACTTTCTGCTTAGATGATCCTCAATTGTTGTAAGTGGGGTGTTAAAGTCCCCTACTATTATTATATTATTATCAATGAGTTTCTTTATGTTTGTTGTTAATTGATTTATATATTTGGGTACTTTCAAGTTGGGGGCATAAATATTTACAGTTATTAGATCTTGTTGGATAGTCCCCTTAATTATGAAATAATGCCCTTCATCATCTTTAGTTATAATCTTTGTTTTAAAATGTAAGTTTGTCTGATAGAAGTATGGCTTCTCTAGCTCTATTTTGACAGCCATTAGCATAATAGATGGGTCTCCACTCCCTTTCAACCTGGAGGTGTCTTTAGGTCTAAAATGAATCTCTTATAGGAAGTGTATAGATGAGTCTTTTTTTTTAAATCCGTTCTGACACCCTATGTCTTTTGATTGAAGTACTTAGTCCATTTACATTCAGACTAATTATAGCTAGATAAGCATTGAGTGGCATTATATTAATTGTAAAGTCACTCTTTCTGGAAGTTTTCTCTGTTCCTTTCTAGTCCTTTTTTTTTTTTTTTTTTTTTTTTTTTTTTTTTAATTTCCCACTGAACAGGTCCACTTTAACATTTCTTGCAGGGCTGGTTTAGTGGTCATGAATTCCTTTAGTTTTTGTTTGTCTGGGAAACTCTCTCTCCTTCTATTCTGAATGACAGTCTTGCTAGATAAAGTGTACTTGGCTGCACATTTTTTCCATTCAACATGTTGAATATATCATGTCACTCACTTCTGCCCTGCACAGATTCTGTTGATAGGTCTGCTGCTAACCTGATTTGTCTTCCCTTGTAAGATAGGGATTTCCTTTCCCTTGCTACTTTCAGTATTCTTTCCTTATCCCTGTATTTTTTGTATTTTACTTTGATATGTCTTGGTGTTGGCTGGCTTTTGTTGAATTTTATGGGAGTTGTCTGTGCTTTCTGGATTTGGATGACTGTTTCCTTTTCCAGATCAGGGAAGTTTTCAGCTATAATATGCTCAAATAAACATTCTGCCCTTTTATCCCTCTCTTCCTCTGAAACTCCTTTGATATGAATCTATCATATCAGATATAAGATATTCATATAAGACATGAATCTTATGCTTTATGGAGTTGCTGAGTTCCTTAAATCTACATTTGTGATCTAATACTTTTCTCTCCTTATTCTTTTCAGCTTCATTATTTTACATAATTTTATCTTCTATATCATTGATTCATTCCTCTTGTTCGTCCATCCTTGTTGTCATTGCATGTAGTTGGTTTTGTTTCTTGGTTACATAGCATTTTTTTTATTTTGGCCTGACTAGTTTTGAGTTTCTTTGATCTCTGCAGTAAGAGATGCTCTATGTCTTCTATGCTTTTCTCAAGCCAGCTAGTATCCTTATGACTTTTGTTTTAAATTCTGATTCAGGCATATTACTTCTCTCTGTTTTGATTAGATTCCTGGTTGTGACCTCTTCCTGTTCTTTTTTGGGGAGTGAATTCCTTTGTCTTGTCATTTTCTGTAGGTCACTTTTTTCATTGTTGCTCTTAGGAAAGACTGTTATATTTCCTGTTCCTGAAAGTAATGGCTATATTAAGAAGAAGTCCAATACTGTCCACAGTCTGGCACTTCAGAAAGTATTTCACAGTGTGCACTCTGTTCTGCTTTGCCTGCTCTTTCCCTCAGGTTAGTGCTCTGAAGTTTCTCCTTGCCTGCAATGGGGAGTGTTTGGACCTTGTCCACTGTGTGGCAAGTTCTAACTAGTTGTGTTTTGGTCTGCTAGTTAAAGAGGCTAGATCCTATTTCCTCTAGAGCTGAAGCTTTGCAGAACACTATGATCAGTAGACTTGGCATGTGCAAAGGATGTGTGCTAGCCTTCTGGGGGAGGGGACTGCTGTGCTGGGTCTCCAGCTGACTTGCCCTAGTAAAGATGCACCTGCAGGGCCCATGTGGACAGAGCTTGATGTAAGTGGCTTCTCCCCCTGACTAAGGGAGCTGTGTTGCTCAGAGAAGTCTGTCTATGCCGATTGATGGGGGGAAATGGCATCACCCTGGTCTCTCCTACCCAGAGAGGGGAGTTTGTGCCTGCTGCTGTTCAGGAAGCCCTCACAGAAGCCCTCTTCCCTCACAGAAGAGCAAACAATCTTCCCTCTTGCTTTCCAGGCTTCCATCAGAACCCTGCCTTCATCCTGTCTGTGTCCCAGACATCTCTACCTGGCAGCACAGTGATCTTGTGCTTTATTTCAGGTGCACGGTTGGGTTTCAAAATTCCAAATTTTAGGGACTCAGCATGGCATGGGCCCACACTGATCCTCTGTGGATCCTCTGTGGGAGGATCTTGCCACATTGTGGCTGGTGCCAGTTTGCCCCAGAAAAGCAGTTGTACAACTTTGTAGGGGTTTGGAGTTTGTGGTAAAGCACAGCCAAAAGCTGGCTTCAGGTTACATGCCTTCAGCAGGTGCCTCTACTGCTTTGCTAGTTATTGGGCTAGTAAATGGTGCCCACTGTCTCTTGTCCCCTGAGGGGCAATGCCAGCTTTTCTAAATGCATTCCAAGAAGGGAAACTGTCTCCCTCAATGTGATCCAGGGGATCTTTAAACCATGCTGCCTTCCCAGGCCTCAGCCCTCCTTCTCCACAGGAGCATTGCTAAGCCCACCTGGCCCAACCCCAGCAATGGTGGGAACTTTTAAAACTTTAGACATTGAGCTCCACTGCTTTTAAAAATTTGTGATAATCAGCCCGTTTCTTTTTCCCAGCCATTGGTTTTGGGGAAGTATTTTTCTTGTGTCATACCCTGAACACTGTTTTCTCTTTCTCCTCTCTCTGTGCACAGGGCTCCCTCCATTCTAAAGCACCTGCAGATCTTTTCTCCACCAAATCAACTCTTTGCACCTCCTACTTTCCATGATGTGGCTATTTTTCTCTTTCTTCATATACAGTTTGTTTTCTCAGTCCTCAGATAAATTTCTTGGGTGTTGAAAATGGTTTGGTATTTACCCAGCTGTGTTTGAGAGACAACTCGAGCATAGGGTTCTCCTACTCTTAATTCTGTGCAGTTTTTTAATGTTGTAAAAATAGATATGCTTCTTTAAATCTTCAGGACACTGCTATAGCTCATGTGGATTGGAACAATGCCAGCGAGCCTCTGGCAGCAATCAGAAATAGTAGTCTTCATTCAGAACTGAGAATCTTGATATTTGGAGGATAAAGTCTTTATTACCCACTCTGGCTTCAGCCATGCAGAAATATGGGTTGCCACAGGGATGGGTAGCTGAAACTCTACTGAGATCTGATATCAAATGATAATAACTGCAGTTTACCAAATAAGCATTCCCCAGGAAGCTGCACACTTTCAACAGTCACTTCAGACAACTTCTGGCAGTGCAATTATTGTTTAGGTAGAGAGAGATTCCTGGCATTTCTTACTTCAGTACCCTACTCCGTTTTACCTCAGACTCTCTTGTTTTTATTCATTGTTTTCCTCTCTCTTCTGTATACTGGGTAATCTTATTTGACCTGTCTTCAAGTTCAGTGATTTTTTTTAATTTATCTATTTATTCTTGAGAGAGAGAGAGAGCACATTATCAGGGGGCAGAGAGAGAGAGGGAAAGAATCCCAAGCAGGCTGCACACTGTCAGTGCAGAGTGCAGTGCAGGGCTCAGACCCAGAAACTGAGAGATCATGACCTGAACTGAAATCAAGAGTTGGATGCTTAACTGACTGAGCCACCCAGGCGCCCCTTAGTGATTCTTTTTTATGCCAGTTCAAATCTGCTAGTGAATTTTATATTGCAGTTCTTTTATTTTTCAACTCCAGAGTTGCTATTGGTTCTTTTTTTATACTTTTACTCTTTTTATTGATATTCTTTCTTTGGTAAGGTATCATTAGTGTGTGTGTGTGTGTGTGTGTGTGTGTGTGTGTGTTCCTTTTAGCATTTTAGACATGGTTGCCTGTAATTCTTTGAAAATATTTACTATAATAGCTGGCTTAAAGTCTTATTAATTGGGATACCTGGGTGGCTCAGTCGGTTGAGCATCCACCTTTGGCCCAGGTCATGATCTTGTGGTTCGTGGATTTGAGCCCTGTGTTGGGCTCTGTGCTAAAAGCTAAGAGCCTGGAGTCTGCTTTGGATTTGGTGTCTCCCTCTGTCTCTGCCCCTCCCCCACTCATTCTCTCTCTCTGTCTCTGTCTCTCTCTCTCTCTGTGTCTCTCTGTCTCTGTCTCTCTCTCTCTCAAAAATAAATAAATATTTCTTAAAAATTCTTATTAACTAAGCCCAGTTATGGGCTTGCAGACTGCTTTTCTTCTGTGTAAGAACCTAATGTTCACGTTTCTTTGCATTTTTTGTATTTTTAGGGTGTGAAATTAGAAATTTAAAGTCTTGTAGTATGGGAACTCTGGAAATTAGATTCCCCCTCATCCCATTCCCAGAGTTTGTTGTTGTTTGTGCTGTTTGTGTAGTGACTTTCACAGTGTCATTCTATATTGTATGTATTTATTTTCTTGTGTGGCCTCTTACATCTCTGCTTGGTTAGTTTGCAGGTCAGCTAATTGTTAGACCAGTATTTCCTTAGATATCTGGAACCAAAAGTCTCTCAGCCTTTTCTGAGGGACTTGTGTGGGTGTCAGGGCACACCTTCAATATTCTGGCAGGCAGTTTACAATTCTGCCTTAACTTTCACATCTGGCCTGTTCAGAGACTCAAGGACCGTGGGACATGAGAAATTAGGGCCTACTTAGGTCTTTCTTGGTATTATACACAGTACTGTACATGTGTGTGGCATTCTAGAGTTCTGAGTCTATGTTTGAATCATTAATACTGTCTGTGAACATCTTGAATTCCTCCGGTTTTTCTTTATGCTAAGGGTTTTGATGGAAAAAGTGGACAATATGCAAGAACAGATGGATAATATAAGCAGAGAGTTGGAACTTCTAAGAAAGTTTCAAACAGAAATGCTAGAACTAAAGATATTGTAACAGAAATGAAAAAAGTTTTCAATGGGCTTATCAGCATATTGGAAGGGCTGAGGAAAGAAGCAATGAGATTTGAAGATGTGTTAACAGAAATTTTCCAAACTGAAGAGAAAATTTATGTAAAAAACAGAATATGTAAGAATTGTGGGGAAATTACAAAAGGAGTAACATATGCACAGTGAGAACAGCAGAAAGATAAGAAAGAACAAAATGAGGAGAAAAAATATTTCAGGTAATAACGGCTTAGAATTTTCCGAAAGTAAGGTCAGATACCAAACCACAGATCCAATAATCTCAGGGAACTCCAAGCAGGAAAAATACCAAAAGTTCTACACTTAGGCATTTCACATTCACACTGCACAGAATAAAAGACAAAAAATCTTATGTGGTGCCATAGAGAAAAAACCACCTTTACTATAGAGCTTTAAGGATAAAAATTACATCAGATTTCTGTTCAGAATTATGTAAGCAAGAAGAGAAAGGAGTAAAATATTTAAAGTGTTGAAAGAAAAAAACAACCAAACTAGAATTCTGTATCCAGTGAAATTATCCTTAAATAGTAAGGTGAAATAAAGACTTTATCAGACAAAAATTGAGCGAGTTGTTTCTGGCAGACCTACCTTGCAAGATATGTTAAAAGAAGTTCTTTAGAAAGAAGGAAAATGATATAAGTTAGAAATCTGGGTCTATATAAAGAAAGTGTCTTTGAGAAATTAATGAAGGTGAAATAAAATCTCCCCCCCCCCCCAAATAAAATCTTCTACTAGTCTATCTTAGACCTGGTCTAACAGATAAGTTTGTTCAAAGTAATAATAGCAGCAGTATATATTAGGTGATTATAGTTTATGCATAAGTGAGATGAATGACAGAAATGTTATAAGGGATGAAAGGGGAAAATTGGGAATACTCCATTATGAGGTATGTGCACCAACCATGAAGCAGTAGATCGTTACTTATAAGTGGACTTGAATTGGTTGCAAACTCTTAAGCAACGACTGAAAGTTTTTTTAGAAGATGTGGCATGTTAACAGGAGATAAAAAATGGAATCCTATAAAATGCTCAGTTAAAACCAGAGAAGGCAGAAAAAGATTAGAAGACTAAGAAACAAAGAATAAGGGCGATGAATAGAATAACAAATATGGTATGTATTAATCCAACTATATTAAAAAAACACTTTAAATGAGAATGATCAAAATTCACCAATTAAAAGACAGATACTATCAGAGTGGATTAAAAAAAAACAGACCCAACCACATGTTGTCTGTAAGAAACCTGTTGTAAACACAGAGACACATATATAATAGAAGTAACATGTTGGAAAAAGATACACCAAGCTAACACTGATCAAAAAGAAGCTGAAGGGGATACCTGGCTAGCTCAGTCAGGAGAGCATGTGACTCTTGATGTTGATGTGGGTTCGAGCCCCACATGAGGTGTAGAGACTACTTAAATAAATAAAAAACTTTAAAAAAAATAACAAAAGGAAGCTGAAATCATTATATTAAATTCAGACAAAGCAGATTTCAGAGCAAAGATAATTCCAGTGATAAATAAGGGCATTATATAATAAGCTTATTCTTCAAGAAGACAGAACAAATCTGAATGTATGTGCTCCTGACAGTATAGTATCAAAACTCATGAAGCAAAAACTCATAGAACTTAAAGGAGAAATAGAAATATCTATTATTGTTAGACACTTCAATATGTTTCACTATCAGTAATTCACAGAGGGAGCCAGCAGAGAATCAGTAATGACATAATTGAACTGAAAAGCACCATCAGTAAGTTGAATCTAATTGGCATTTATAGAATACTTCATCCAACAAAAGCTACATATATATATTCTTCTCAAACTCACATGGAACATTCACCAAGATAGATCATATCTTCAGACTCAAAACACATCTTAACAGATTTAAAAGAATATAAGTCATACAAAGTATGTTCTCCGACCACAACAGAATTAAGCTAGAAATCAACAACAGAAAGAAACTGGAAAATTCCAAATTATTTGGAGATTAAGCAATGCACTTTTGAATAACATATGGGTCAAAGTAGAAGTCTTGAGAAAGTTAGAAATTTTAATCTAATGAAAATACAATTTATCAGATTTGATGCAGCAAAAGCAGTGATTGGAGGGATGTTTATAGCACTGAATATATATATATATATGTATATATGTATATTTATATTAGAAGAGAAGAAAAATCTAAAATCAAGAATCTCAGCTTCTATCCTAGGAAACTGGAAAGAAATAAGAGCAAATTAAGTCAGAAGTTAAGAAAAATAATAATAAAAATTAGAGCAGACATCAATGAAATTGAACAGGAAAACAATAGAGAAAATCAACAAAGCCACAAGCTGATTATTTGGAAAGATGAATAAAATTGATAAGCCTCTAGCCAGGCAATCAATAAAAAAGAAGAGACAAATTACTAATATCAGAAATCAAAACAGGGCCATCACTAGTGATCCCATGGGCATTAAAAGGGTAATGAAGGATAGGTTACGTTTCTATACACCAGTAATGAAGCAGCAGAAAGAGAAATCAAGGAATTGATCGCATTTACAATTGCACCAAAAATCTAAGATACCTAGGAATAAGCCTAACCAAAGAGATAAAAGAAGTATACCCTGAAAACTATAGAAAGCTTATGAAAGAAATTGAAGAAGACACAAAAAATGGAAAAAGAGTCCATGGTGATGGATTGGAAGAACAAATATTGTTAAAATGTCAATACTACTCAAAGCAATGTACATAGTCAATGCAATTCCTATCAAAATGACACCAGCATTCTTCACAAAGCTAGAACAAATAATCCTAAAATGTGTATGGGACCAGAAGAGACCCTGAATAGCCAAAGCAATCCTGAAAAAAAAAACAAAAAAAAAAAACAAAAAAAACCTAAACCTGGAGGCACCACAATTTCAGACTTCTAGCTGTATTACAAAGCTGTATTCATCAAGACAGTATGGGACTGGCATAAGAACAGACACATAGATCAACGGAACAGAATAGAAAACCCAGAAATTGACCCACAAAGTTATGGCCAACTAATCTTTGGCAAAGGAGGCAAGAATATGCAATGGAATAAAGACAGTCTCTTCAGCAAATGGTGTTGGGTAAAGTGGATTGCGACATGAAGAAGAATGAAACTGGACCACTTTCTTACACCATACACAAAACCAAATTCCAAATGGATGAAAGACTTAAATGTGAAACAGGAAGCCATCAAAATCCTAGAGGAGAATACAGGCAACAACCTCTTTGACCTCAGCCGCAGCAAGCTTCTTACTTGACATGTCTCCAGAGGCAAGGGAAACAAAAGCAAACATAACTATTGGGACCTCATCAAGATAAAGACTTCTGCACAGCAAAGGAAACAGTCAGCAAAACTAAAAGGCAATCTATGGAATGGGAGAAAATATTTGCAAATGACATATCAGATAAAGGGTTAGTACCCAAAATCTATAAAGAAGTTATCAAACTAGTACCCAAAAAACAATTCAGTGAAGAAATGGTCAAAAGACATGAATAGACACCTTTCTAAGGAAGACATCCTTGGGGCACTTGTGGCTCAGTTGGTCAAGCGTCTGACTTCAGCTCAGGTCATGAACTTGGGGTTCGTGAGTTCAAGCCCTGCATCAAGCTCTGTGCTGACAGCTCTGAGCCTGGAGCCTGTTCTGGATTTTGTGTCTCCCTCTCTCTCTGCCCTTTCTCCCCTCTCTATCTCTCTCTCAAAAATAAATAAACATTAAGAAAAAGAAGAAGAAGACATCTAGATGGCTAACAGACACATGAAAAGATGCTCAATGTCACTTATCATCAGGGAAATACAAATCAAAATGACAATAAGATGCCACTTCACACCTGTCAAAAAGGCTAAAATTAACAACTCAGGCAACAACGGATGTTGGGGAGGATGCAGGGAAAGGGGACCCTTTTGCATTGCTGGTGAGAATGCAAACTGGTACAGCCACTCTGGAAAACAGTATTGAGGTTCTTCAAAAAAGTAAAAATAGAACTCCCTATGACCCAGCATTTGCACTACCAGGCATTTTTCCAAAGGATACAGGAGTGCTGATTCAAAGGGGACATTCACTCAGATGTCGATAGCAGATGTCAATAATAGCCAAAGTATGGAAAGAGCCCAAATGGCCATCAACTGATGAATGGATAAAGATGTGGTGTGTGTATATGTATGTATACACACACAATGGAATATTACTCAGCAATCAACAAGAATGAAATTTTGCTTTTTGCAACAACATGGATGGAACTAGAGTGTATTATGCTAAGCAGAGTAAGTCAGAGAAAGACAAACATGATTTCACTCATATGTGGAAATTAAGAAACAAAATAGATGAACATAGGAGAAGGGAAGGAAAAATAAGATAAACACAGAGAGGGAGACAGCCCATAAGAGACTCTTAAATACAGAGAAAAAACTGAGGGTTGCTGGAGGAGTGTTGGGTGGGGGGATGGGCTAAATGGGTGATGGGCATTAAGGAGGGCGCTTGCAGGGATGAGCACTGGGTGTTATATGTAAGTGATGAATCACTAAATTCTGTTCCTGAAACCAATACTACAGTATATGTTAACTAACTTGGATTTAAATTAAAAAAAAAGTTTGGGAGGTCTTATTAATTACCATCATAAAAGGTACAGGACTAAAAATTTGAAACCTTGAATTATAGTCCCAGCTTTGCCACTTACTGGCTTTATAAACTTGGGCAGTTTACTTTCACATTATCATCTCAGTATTGTCATCAGATGAGAGGTTGGAAAGGACCCTGTGAATGCTGACATTGTAAGGATTCTAAAGATTCTCATATGGCATTTCTCAGCCAAAAATGACAGTTGTGGCGTTTGCAGAAGGAATGACCTCTGAACCCCCATCTCTCCCCTCATTTTCTACCCCATCTGCTTCTTCTGACTCACATTGGTCCCCTTTTCTCTCTTCCTCAGGCCCTCCTCTTCTGCCCAATTTTCCCTGTTCAGTGTATTTCTGACAGAAGACAAAGGGCCTGTAATTGTCCAAGTAAATCAAAGGATTTAGCTGATCACTGGGTTGTTAGAAGAAACAGCAGAATTTCTCCAGGTATGACTTATCTGAGTCCATCTGAGTAGGTAATCTCTCTGCTAATCTCCTGTTCTTGCCATTTCCCATAAAATTATTTATTTATTTATTTATTTATTTATTTATTTATTTATTTTGAGAGAGATGTGGGGAGTGGCAGAGATAAAAGGGAGAGAAAGAATCCCAAGAAGGTTTCATGTTCAGCACGTGGAGCCTGATGCTAGACTCAGTCTCACAACCATGAAATCATGAAGCCGAAATCAGGAGTCAGATACTCAACTGACTGAGCCACCCAGGCATCCCACCATTTTCCATCTTGCATTTGATTCATGGTTACCTCTAGTCTCTTACCATACTCAATTTTGGGGACACTGTCCTTGAAATGTCCTGAGCCCCACTTCTATGCGCCTTCCCACAGAAACCTACCCAGTCTGATTGTTGGTTGCCTCATCCTTTTTCCTCTGGGTCCACAAATGGCTGAGGGTTTAAGAGCATGAGCTAAGGAACCAGAAAGCCTGGGTGTGAATCACAGCTTTGCTACTTTCTAGCTTTCTGACCTTGAATAAGTTCCATATCCTCTTTGATCCTTAATTTCCTCATCTAGATGCAGGTGCCAGATAAACTGCTTATTGTATCTTCACTTAAGTGCAGGCTTGGGAATGCAGAGTTCCTAGACTGCCTTAAGGGTTGTCCACCTAGTTAACCCTGTTTGTTTTTTTACTGCCAGGTTGGTGATTATGGTATTGGAGGATTCTTTGAACCTCATTTGGATTATTTTTTGGTAAGGGCAAAATGTTACTCCTCTGAGCTGTGTTTTGAGTGGCAGGAGAAGGTCAGAGCTCATATGGAAGTTTTGTCTTCTTCTCATGGGGCCTCTAAATTATTAAAGATAAATCTTTAGGGACTGTTTTAAAATAACACCCCAGAAGAGAAAAAAAGCCTTTACCCCCTTCTCCTAATGTGATGATGTCTCCTTCAGCACCTGGAATTGAGATGACTTCTTGGGATGGAAAGTGATAGAGAACTGCCCTTGGTTCCTGAGACAGGGGTTAGGGGTTGCATGTCATCTGGGGCAGGTTCCCCTCGGTGCGCCCCCATGGAGGAGGCCAGGTGCGCATGGCTGCAGCCCTAGATGCTCTCACCTCCTCCTGTATGGCAAGGAAGGCACTGGCTGCGGGAGCTCAAGAGGGGGCGGCCTGTGCAGCCTGTGTGGGCGTATGAGTGGAGGTGATCAGGGCCAGATAGTGGAGGGGAAGCCACATGGCCAGCCTCCAACTGGGGCTCGAGCTACTCTGCCTGGGTTTAAAACTTTAAATGAGAGTAGAGTATTATTTATAAGAAAATGGGAGTGAATAGTCATCTCTAAAACCTCTTTCAGCCTTTTTTCATAAGAGAGACCATATTAAACTTACATATTTGAAGACTGCATAATCCTGCCTCCAGCGCCAATCATTTCTCTGTTTTGTGATCATTGTGACTCATAAGAACTTTTTCAGTAACGAATGAAGTGATCCAGGGGCATGGAAAATACAACTTTTACACTGTTCTGGGATTGGCTATGAGCTCCAGCATTTTCATTGGCAAGAGTTTCATTTTGAAAAAACAAACAAAAAAAAAAAACCCAACAACAACAAACAAAACAAAGTCTTCTGCAAGTTGCCAGGAAAGACTCCAAGAGAGCAGGTCAAGGTGGCCATGCATATCTTAAAGAATCATTGTGGTGGGCTGGATTGCTATCAATGGGAGCAGGTGAGGTGGCCAACTTTGCTGCATATGCCTTTGCACCAGCCACCCTTGTGACTTCATTAGGAGCTCTCAGCATCCCGGTAAGTGCATCCTTTCTTCATACACCCACTCTAAATGAAAGACATAATTTTCATGGGAAAATTGGTTGTTTGCTAAGTATTCTAGAATCTATAGTTATGGTCATTCATGCTCTAGAGAAGAGGAGATCAAGACTTCAAACGAAATGTCTCATAAGCTGGGAGATCCAGGTTTTGTAGTCTTTGCAACCCTTGTGGTCATTGTGTCATTGATATTAATCTTTGAGGTGGGACCTTGCCATGGACAGACAAACATTCTTGTGTACATAGAAATCTGCTCTGTAATCAGAGTGTTTTTGTTGTCCTGTGTTAAGGGCCTGAGCCTTGATATCAAAGAGATGTTTGCTGGAAAGCCTGTGTTGTGACATCTGGCCAGGATTCTGCTGCTGAGCCTTATAGTCTGTGAGAGCACACAGATTAATTACCAGGGCCCTGCCCAGGTAATGGGGGGGGGGGGGGGGGGGGGGGGCGGCCGAGATAGAGAGAAACATAGAACCTGAAGCAGGCTCCAGGCTCTGAGCTGTCAGCACAGAACCTGACATGGGGCTCAAACCTACAAATCACAAAATCATGACCTGAGCCAAAGTCAGACGTTTAACCAACTGAGCCACCCCGGTGCCCCATGTTTAGCTGGTCTTTTTGAGAAGTGGCAAGATATGCCTATTGATGATGTTGATGGTACTTTGATGGTACTTTTACAATCATTGTGGGAATATTCTTGTTGCATGCCTCTAAAGATATCAGCTTTATTCTAGGTAGTCTCCCTTTGTCTTTTTGAAAGACAAAAAAGCAGTGAATGGCAATCTCTCTAACATGTATAAAGTTATTAATAATAATGAAGGAAGCTTAACCTGTGGAATTGAAGAACACAGTGATGAAAATATCTCCTGAAGAAATGGAAATGTCACAGCTTTTTAAAAATTAATGCAATTAAAAGATGAATCTATAATTGGATTATAAAGTGAATTTGAGTATCAGAATGTGACTGAAAAAGCATTGTTCTCAACAAATGTTCTCTAGAGACAATCTTTTTAAAAGTTTCACTGAAATTGACCAAGAAATTACTTTTCTTATATTTACATGTTGGTAGTTCACTAAAATGACCTCATTACATGGCCAATTTCTATTGGCCTTGTATTAATATAGAGGTGTTTTAAATTTTCCTTTTGCCAAATCTAAGTGCATTGACAGTTTTAAGTCCATAAAAATGTTTTATTTTTTCATTGGTGATGACAATCTGAAATGTACATTTGTCATCACCACTCCATCAATCCCTGACCATTTGGAGGGTTTTTGATTTAAAAAAGAAGAAAATTTTCCTAATCATTATACTGTGATTTACTTTACCTATACAAATGATTTTAATTTTGAAATGTTAGCTTAAGAGAATCCTGTTATTAAATGAAGAAAAACTCATTTACAAAAGTAAAAAGGGTGGAGAGTTGCCCAGTGGAAATCTTTCTCATGCTATGACTTACCACCACACATTTGATGTTTTCCTATTCCTTGATGGCACCTTGCTAAACCAGTGCATCCTGCGTCTCTCAGGCAGTAGCCTGACTGATTTCATTCTTCACTTACTCTAATTCCTTGATACCTGGAACCTTGATTACCATTTTACATCAGCTCTTATACTTTTCAGTATATTTTCATGAGTTACATTGTCACTTGTATATTCTGACAACTCTGGGAAATAAAGTCAAAAGATTAGTTCCTTAAATTTAGCTCATGTTATAATAAAAAGAAAAATGGAAACCATTAAAAAAAAAAAAGAAAGTAATAGAGAACCACACAGAATCCTTTGCTCCCACCTGTGGCCCCTCTTGTGCTAGGTTTCTCTGCCTCTCTGCAGGTGAGAGGCACTCACTTCTCTGTTGACATGAAGAGCACTCGAGTCTATTACTGTTAGCTCCAATAGTTTAGCCCAGCGCAGTTCACTGGTGTGGCTGAGCCAAAAAGAAAGAAAAGATACACATTTTGTCCTTTGGGACAAAATTAGGAAACTAGACAACAAATGTTCTTTAGCACATTTCATGTGCTGGTTTTTGTCCTGGGAATTAGGGCTAGGAAAGCAGAGAAGACAGTACCAGTTCTCATAGAGAGACCATAGTGGTTTTTTTTTTTTTTTTTTTTTTGAGAGACATGCATATGAACAGCTACTTTCTAAATAATTAGAAAAGCATTAAAGGACGTATGTGTGCAGTGGTCCTGAGTCCCAGTGAATAGGTATACAACCTGAACATTCAGAGAAGTCTTCCTGGAAGAGCTAGCTCTAAGCTAAGACTGTTTCTTTAAACCTGTACCTTCATGAGATGATGTCCCTGTAATATAGTCTGAGGGCAATTCTCTCTGTAGTCAGAATGGACCCACTGGTTACGGGAATACGGGAAACCATGTTCTTGGTGCTGCCGGGAACAGCTTTCACAGAAGAAAACACATAGACGTTGAAAGCAAAAGCCAGCCTTGTCCTATGGATAAGCTCCCTTTGTGATTCTGATAGGGAATCTTAACATAATTATGTTGTAAGATGGCCGACAGGACTGAGAGGGTAATTCCAGTCCCCACCCCAAGACTCCCCTTCAAGGTTCTTCTTCCTATCCTGCTTGCCACGTGCACCAAATTACTACTAATGCGGAAGTAACTACTATAAATTGTCCCCCATGCTTGCGCTCAGAACTCAGACCTCTGGAAAGCCATCTCCTCTGTGCCCACCGGGGTGAAATAAATCTCCTGCCTTCCAAGATATCCAAGTGCCTCTTGGTTCTTCCGCTGGGTGATCCAGACCAGGTTCCGTAACAATTCTAACTGAACTTTTCCTGACTTGACCAGCCCTAGGATAAAATGTTTTCTCAGGGTGGCATATACTCCTTTTAGTCATCTTTTTTGATCCATTTCCTGCTTTGAGTTTTCTGTCTCCATCATGGACAAATGTATGCATTGGTGGTTTGTTCTGTGAATGTAACACTTAGTTCCTCTATTGGCCCTTCTTGCCTAGGTTCTCTTCTCAACTGCCTCTCTGCTCATCTCCATCCTGAAGGGGTGAGGTGACCTCCATTTGGCTGTGATGAGCTTCTCTTTCTTACATCACATCCTTAACTATAATGGATGGGAAAGCAACTGTTTTTTGTGCTTCTTAACTAGTTAAGTCTAAGACCTGCATATTCACTTTGACATAAATTTCACAGGGATTTGACAGTGAGCCTTTGGAGACTGATGAGACAGGGAATCAAGTGGCCACATTCATGAGTTATATAAGTATAATCAATACTGGATTGCCCTGTAGGCACACCAAGGAATTTATGTTTTTAAAAACACACTAGAAGATTCTAATGATTAACCTGGTATTGTTATGCCCAGAATTTGTGATCCCCAAAGACCACCAGGGAGCCGAGTCCAATGCAAAAGCAAAGAGCCTTTATTTGAGCTAGCTCGAGCTCAATCCCTACCTGCACCAACGCAGCGGTGAGATACCAGAGAGAGAGAGCGAGTTTCAAAAGCACAAAGGTTTTATAGGGGTCTAGGGGCAGTTGGTGAGGTAATGGCAGTGGCCTCGGCTGATTGGCTGGGGAAGGGTCAGAGTCCTGTTACGCAGGTCGCCAGGTGTGTTTTTTTTTAATTAAAAAAAAAAATTTTTTTTAACGTTTATTTATTTTTGGGACAGAGAGAGACAGAGCATGAACGGGGGAGAGGCAGAGAGGGAAGAAGACACAGAATCAGAAGCAGGCTCCAGGCTCTGAGCCATCAGCCCAGAGCCTGACGCGGGGCTCGAACTCATGGACCATGAGATCGTGACCTAAGCTGAAGTCGGACACTTAACCGACTGAGCCACCCAGGCGCCCCTCGCCAGGCGTGTTTTGATCGGGAAGTTTGAACTGGTGAGCGGGAGGTTACTCAAAGGGAGGAGGCTAGGTCTGAGGTTTCTGCGATTTTCCCAGAAAGGGGCCATGTCAGGGACATAGTCACTCAAGGTGGAGGACTCAGAACAAGATGGAGTCGGCTGGCGTAGGTCCGCTCTTTCAGTATAGGAGCTACTATCAATTATTAGAAGTAGAATGAGAAAGAGGGAAAGGGAAGAGTCACAGAATTATTTGGGGGACTTTTTATATTACACAGCACTTCTTTATTATATTACTCCTTAGGTTGTCAGCCTCTTGAAGAGTAAAGATCTAGAACCATTTGTTTTGCCAATCAGGTATGATTTTCTCTCGGGACTAAGACTAATTTTTTAATTCTTTTTTTTTAATATGAAATTTATTGTCAAATTGGTTTCCATATAACACCCAGTGCTTATCCCAACAGTGCCCTCCTCAATGCCCATCACCCATTTTCCCCTCCCTCCCACCCCCCATCAACCCTCAGTTCTCAGTTTTTAAGAGTCTCTTATGTTTTGGCTCCCTCCCTCTCTAACCCTTTTTCTTTTTCCTTCCCTGCCCCCATGGTCTTCTGTTAAGTTTCTCAGGATCCACGTAAGAGTGAAAACATATGGTATCTGGCCTTCTCTGTATGACTTATTTCACTCAGCATAACACTCTCCAGTTTCATCCACATTGCTACAAAAGGCCATATTTCATTCTTTCTCATTGCCACATAGTATTCCATTGTGTATATAAACCACAATTTCTTTATCCATTCATCAGTTAATGGACATTTAGGCTCTTTCCATAATTTGACTATTGTTGAAAGTGCTGCTATAAACATTGGGGTACAAGTGCCCCTAGGCATCAGCACTCCCGTATCCCTTGGGTAAATTCCTAGCAGTGCCATTGCTGGGTCATAGGGTAGATCTATTTTTAATTTTTTGAGGAACCTCCACACTGTTTTCCAGAGTGGCTGCACTAGTTTGCATTCCCACCAATAGTGCAAGAGGTTTCCCGTTTCTCCACATCCTCGCCAGCATCTCTAGTCTAGTCTCCTGATTTGTTCATTTTAGCCACTCTGACTGGCAATAATGTGGTATCTCAGTGTGGTTTTGATTTGTATTTCCCTGATGAGGAGCGATGTTAAGCATCTTTTCATGTGTCTGTTAGCCATCTGGATGTCTTCTTTAGAGAAGTGTCTATTCATGTTTTCTGCCCATTTCTTCGCTGGATTATTTGTTTTTCGGGTGTGGAGTTTGGTGAGCTCTTAATAGATTTTGGATAGTAGCCATTTGTCTGATACGTCATTTGCAAATATCTTTTCCCATTCCATTGGTTGTCTTTTAGTTTTGTTGATTGTTTCCTTTGCAGTGCAGAAGCTTTTTATCTTCGTGAGGTCCCAGTAGTTCTTTTTTGCTTTTAACTCCCTTGCCTTTGGGGATGTGTCAAGTAAGAAATTGCTGTGGCTGAGGTCAGAGAGGTTTTTTCCTGCTTTCTCCTCTAGGGTTTTGACGGTATCCTGTCTCACATTCAGGTCTTTCATCCATTTTGAGTTTTTGTGAGTGGTGTAAGAAAGTAGTCTAGTTTCATGCTTCTGCATTTTGCTGTCCAGTTCTCCCAGCACCATTTGTTAAAGACACTGTCTTTTGTCCATTGGATATTCTTTCCTGCTTTGTCAAAGAGTAGTTGGCCATACTTTTGTAGGTCTAATTCTGGGGTTTCTATTCTATTCCATTGGTCTATGTGTCTGTTTTTGTGCCAATACCATGCTGTCTTGATGATTACAGCTTTGTAGTAGAGGCTAAAGTCTGGGAATGTGATGCCTCCCGCTTTGGTCTTCTTCAAAATTTCTTTAGCTATTCGGGGTCTTTTGTGGTTCCATACAAATTTTAGGATTGCTTGTTCTACCTTCCAGAAGAATGCTGGTGCAATTTTGATTGGGATTGCATTGAATGTGTAGATAGCTTTGGGTAGTTTTGACATTTTAACAATATTTATTCTTCTAATCCATGAGCATGGAATGTTTTTCCATTTCTTTGTATCTTCTTCAATTTCCTTCATCAGCTTTCTATAGTTTTCAGCATACAGATCTTTTACATCTTTGGTTAGGTTTATTCCTAGGTATTTTATGCTTCTTGGTTCCATTGTGATTGGGATCAGTTTCTTTATTTGTCTTTCTGTTGCTTCATTATTAGTGTATAAGAATGCAACTGATTTCTGTACATTGATTTTGTATCCTGCGACTTTGCTGAATTCATGTGTCAGTTCTAGCAGACTTTTGGTGGAGTCTATCAGATTTTCCATGTATAATATCATGTCATCTGCAAAAAGCGAAAGTTTGACTTCATCTTTACCAATTTTGATGCCTTTGATTTCCTTTTGTTGTCTGATTGCTGATGCTAGAACTTCCAACACTATGTTAAACAACAGCAGTGAGAGTGGACATCCCTGTCGTGTTCCTGATCTCGGGGGAAAGCTCTCAGTTTTTCCCCATTGAGGATGATATTAGCTGTGATCTTTTCATAAATGGCTTTTATGATGTTTAAGTATGTTCCTTCTGTCCCGACTTTCTTGAGGGTTTTTATTAAGAAAGGATGCTGAATTTTGTCAAAGGCTTTTTCTGCATCAGTTGACAGGATCATATGGTTCTTATTTTTTCTTTTATTAATGTGATGTATCACATTGATTGATTTGCGAATGTTGAACCAGCCCTGTAGCCCAGGAATGAATCCCACTTGATCATGGTGAATAATTCTTTTTATATGCTGTTGAATTCGATTTGCTAGTATCTTGTTGAGAATTTTTGCATCCATATTCATCAGGGATATTGGCCTGTAGTTCTCTTTTTTTACTGGGTCTCTGTCTGGTTTGGGAATCAAAGTAATGCTGGCTTCATAGAATGAGTCTGGAAGTTTTCCTTCCCTTTCTATTTTTTGGAACAGCTTGAGAAGGATAGGTATTATCTCTGCTTAAAATGTCTGGTAGACTTCCCCAGGGAAGCCATCTGGTCCTGGACTCTTCTTTGTTGGGAGATTTTTGATAACTGATTCAATTTATTTGCTGGTTATAGGTCTGCTTAAGTTTTCTGTTTCTTCCTTTTTGAGTTTGGAAGTGTGTGGGTGTTTAGGAATTTGTCCATTTCTTCCAGTTTGTCCAGTTTGTTGAAATATAATTTTTCCTAGTATTCCCTGGTAATTGCTTGTATTTCTGAGGGATTGGTTGTAATAATTCCATTTTCATTTATGACTTTATCTGTTTGGGTCCTCTCCCTTTTCTTTTTAAGAAGCCTGGCTAGAAGTTTATCAATTTTGTTTATTTTTTTCAAAAAAACAACTCTTGGTTTCATTGATCTGCTCTACAGTTTTTTTAGATTCTTTATTGTTTATTTCTGCTCTGATCTTTATTATTTCTCTTCTTCTGCTGGGTTTGGGGTGTCTTTGCTGTTCTGCTTCTATTTCCTTTAGGTGTGCTGTTAGATTTTGTATTGGGGATTTTTCTTGTTTCTTGAGATAGGACTGGATTGCAATGTATTTTCCTCTCAGGACTGCCTTCGCTGCATCCCAAAGTGTTTGGATTGTTGTATTTTCATTTTCATTTGTTTCCATATGTTTTTTAATTTCTTCTCTAATTGCCTGGTTGACCCATTCATTCTTTAATGGGTGTTCTTTAACCTCCATGCTTTTGGAGGTTTTCCAGACTTTTTCCTGTGGCTGATTTCAAACTTCATAGCATTGTGGTCTGAAAGTATGCATGGTATGATCTCAATTCTTTTATACTTAGGAAGGGCTGTTTTGTGACCCAGTATGTGATCTATCTTGGAGAATGGTCCATGTGCACTTGAGAAGAAAGTATATTCTGTTGCTTTGGGATGAAGAGTTCTAAATATATCTGTCAAGTCCATCTGATCCAATATATCATTCAGGGCCCTTGTTTTTTTATTGATCCTGTGTCTAGATGATCTATCCATTGTTGTAAGTCCCCTGCAATTACCACATTCTTATCAATAAGGTTGCTTATGTTTGTGATTACTTGTTTTATATATTTGGGGGCTCCCAGTTTTGGTGCATAGACATTTATAATTGTTAGCTCTTCCTGATAGATAGACCCTGTAATTATTATATAATGCCCTTCTTCATCTCTTGTTACAGCCTTTAATTTAAAGTCTAATTTGTCTGATATAAGTATGGCTACTCCAGCTTTCTTTTGGCTTCCAGTAGCATGATAGATTGTTCTCTATCCCCTCACTTTCAATCTGCAGGTGTCTTTGCATCTAAAATGAGTCTCTTGTAGACAGCTAATAGATGGATCTTGTTTTTTTTTTATCCATTCTGATACCCTATGTCTTTTGGTTGGAGCATTTAGTCCATTTACATTCAGTGTTATTATAGAAAGATTCGGGTTTAGAGTCATCATGATGTCTGTAGGTTTCATGCTTGTAGTGATGTCTCTGGTACTTTATCTCACAGGATCCCCCTTAGGATCTCTTGTAGGGGTGGTTTAGTGGTGATGAATTCCTTCAGTTTTTGTTTGTTTGGGAAGACCTTTATCTCTTCTTCTATTCTAAATGACAGACTTGCTGGATAAAGGAATGTTGGCTGCATATTTTTTTCTGTTCATCACATTGAAGATTTCCTGCCATTCCTTTCTGGCCTGCCAAGTTACAGTAGATAGATCTATCACTAGTCTTATCGGTCTCCCTTTATATGTTAGAGCATGTTTATCCCTAGCTGTTTTGAGAATTTTCTCTTTATCCTTGTATTTTGCCAGTGTCACTGTGGTATGTTGTGTAGAAGATCGATTCAAGTTAGGTCCGAAGGGAGTTCTCTGTGCCTCTTGGATTTCAATGCCTTTTTCCTTCCCCAGATCAGGGAAGTTCTCAGCTATGATTTCTTCAAGTACACATTCAGCCCCTTTCTCTCTCTCTCTTCCTCCTCTGGAATCCCTATTATACAGATATTATTGCATTTCATCGCATCACTTAGTTCTCTAATTCTCCCCTCATACTCCTGGATTTGTTTATCTCTCTTTTTCTCAGCTTCCTCTTTTTCCATAATTTTATCTTCTAATTCACCTATTCTCTCCTCTGCCTCTTCAATCCAAGCTGTGGTCACCTCCATTTTATTTTGCACCTTATTTATAGCATTTTTTAGCTCCTCCTGACTGTTTCTTAGTCCCTTGATCTCTGTAGCAATAGATTCTCTGATGTCCTTTATACTTTTTTCAAGCCCAGCGATTAATCTTATGACTATTATTTTAAATTCATGTTCTGTTATATTGCTTAAATCGTTTTTTGATTAATTCGTTAGCTGTCGCTACTTCCTGGAGTTTCTTTTGAGGAGAAGTCTTCTGTTTCGTCATTTTGGATAGTCCCTGGAGTGGTGCGGAACTGCAGGGCTCTTCCCCTGTGCTGTCCCGAGTAACTTGCGTTGGTGGGTGGGGCCGCAGTCAGACCTGATGTCTGCCCACAGCCCACCGCTGGGGCCACAGTCAGACTGGTGTGTACCTTATCTTCCACTCTCCCAGGGCAGGACTCACTGTGGAGTGGTGTGTCCCCTGCCTGGGCTACTTGAACACTGCCAGGCTTGTGGTGCTGCTTCTATGGGATTTGTCGTATTAGCCGGGGTGGATCCACAAGGTGCACAGGGGCGGAACGGGCAGGCTCAGCTTGCTTTGCCTTCAGTGGTCCCCTGCAGGAGGGGCACTGCAGCACCGGGAGGGAGTCAGATTTGCTGCTGGAGGGATGGATCTGCAGAAGCACAGCGTTGGGTGTTTGTGCAGTGCAAGCAAGTTCCGTGTTGGGAACTGGTTCCCTTTGGGATTTTGGCTGGGGGATGGGCTAGGGAGATGGCACTGGCGAGCACCTTTGTTCTCCACCAAGCTGAGCTCTGTTGTTTGGGGCTCAACAACTCTCCCTCCCAGTGTCCTCTCACCCTCCTGCTCTCAGAGCAGAGGCATTGACTTATAACATTCCAGATGTTAAGTCCCGCTGGCTGTCAGAACTCACTCCGACCGGCCCCTCCATTTCTGCAAGTCAGACGTGGGGGCTCTGCCTTGCTGGCCCTCCACCACCCCAGCTCCCTCCCGCAGGTCCATGTAGCATGCACTGCCTCTCTGCCCTTCCTACCCTCTTCTGTGGGCCTCTTGTCTACGCTTGGCTCTGGAGAGTCCATTCTGCTAATCTTCTGGCAGTTTTCTGGGTTATTTAGGCAGATGTGGGTGGAATCTAAGTGATCAGCAGGATGCGGTGAGCCCAGCATCCTCCTATGCCGCCATCTTCCTCCAGTCCTAATTTTTTAATTCTTAAAATAATTATTTTATTTTTGAGCTAATTTTTAAAATAAGCTATGAGGGAGGATAAAAACCTCAGGATTCATAGATACTTACGAATTTTTTCTATCGCTCTTTTTTCTCTACCCAAAATTGTATTAAATAATACTCAGATATTTTCACACTGCTCTTAAAATTTCTTAATTCCAAGGGTGCCTCGTGGCTCAGATTGAGTGTCTGACTTCAGCTCAGGTCATGATCTTGTGGTTTGTGGGTTTGAACCCCACGTTGGGCTCTCTGCTGTCAGCACAGAGCCTGCTTCAGATCCTCTTCCCCCCCCTCCTCCCCTACTCATTCCCTCTCTCTCTCTCTCAAAAATAAATAAAATATTAAAAAAAGATTTCTTATTTCCAAAGTTATAGCATATTTATACCTCTACTTTTGTCAGGGGCTTTTTCGGAGAATTTTGCTCATAATTGGTGACTGCTTCAAAGAGGAAAGATTTCTGACTCATTAATCTTACTCATTCCTTTTGAAAAGAAATGATGAGCAATATTGACATTCAGTCATACTCCTTTACTCAATTTGAAGTTGGTACCATATGAAGATCCTTCTTTTTTCCTTTAACTATAGCATCATTGATAAACAAAAACAAACAAAAACAAGACAAAACCGTGACTTGGACAAAGAGGTGTTTTTTTGTTTTTTTAAGCATTTTATAATTTAACTTAAATAAAAAAACTACAGAGGCATTTCTTAATCAGTGTGAGGCCTCAGCTGATTTGGGCAGGAGTTTTCTTTCAGGAATATTTTGAGCGTGACCATTTGTTCAGATTGTTGCAGTGTGTGCTAATAGTTTGGAAAACGGACATGGATAGTCTATTTTAGTACAATGGACAATAGTCACAATAATGAATTTCCTGTCATTTCCAAGATAAATTAGGGGAAAAGTCATTAATTACAAAATGAGCATAGGGAATTTTATGCCTCTTTAAGTGTTCTGCTTCCAGAACACTTTTGTACTAGTGTCTTGGAGTTGTAAATTTATGGTTTTTCATGAAACTTTGGGAGTTTTTGGCTATTAATTCTTCACATGTTCTTTATGTCTCTTTCTTCTTTCCTTCTAAGACTCTGGATGGTTTCCCACAGGTCTCTGAAGCTCTTTTAATTTTTCTTCATTCTTTTTCTTTCTGTTCCTCAGACTGGATAATTGCAAGTGGTATTTCTTCATGTTTGCTGATATTTCTTCTGTCAAGTTATATATGCTGTTGAGAGGGGCGCCTGGGTGGCTTAGTCGTTGAGTGTCTGACTTCAGCTCAGGTCATGATCTCACAGCTCGTGACTTCGAGCCCTGCGTTGTGCTCTGTGCTGACAGCTCAGAGCCTGGAGCCTGCTTCGGATTCTGTGTCTCCCTCTCACTCTGTCCCTAACCCACTCGCATTCTGTCTCTGTCTCTCTCAAAAATAAATAAACATTTTACACACACACACACACACACACACACACGCTATTGAGACCTTCTAATTAATTTTTAAAATTTCAGTTGTTGAACTTAACTCCAAGATTTCAATTTTTTTGAAGAGTTTTGTCTTTTTATTGATATTCTCTATTGGTGACACATCATTATCATACTTTCTTTTAGTTCTTTAGACATGGTTTCCTTTTGTTCTTTGAGCATGTTTAAGGTAGCTGATTTAAAGTCTTTTCCTAGTCTGGATTGCCTGGGTGGTTCAGTCAGTGAAGCATCTAACTCTGGGTTTTGGCTCAGGTCATGATCTCACGGTTTGAGTTTGAGCCTCATGTGGAACTCTGTGTTGACAGTGCAGAGTCTGCTTGGGATTTTCTCTCTCTCTCTCTCTCTCTCTCTGTCTCTCTCTCTCTCTCTCTGTCTCTCTCTCTCTCTCACTCTGTGTCTCTTTTCCCCACTCCCCTGCTTGTGTTCTCCCTATCCCCCTCCCAAATAAATTTAAAAAAATAAACAAACATTAAAATTTTTTTAAGTATTTTCCTAGTCCTCAGAGATGGTTTCTATGGATTGTTTTCTTTCATGTGTATGGGCCACCTTCATGTTTCTTTGCATGTCTAGTAATTTTGTTGAAAATTGAGAAATGTGTTAGTATGCAAATCAGACTCTCCAAATCCCCCAGGTTTGTTTGTATTGTTACTTATTTTAAGTTTTCTTGTTCAGTGACTTTCCTGAGATAAATCTGTAGTCTTTATTCATTGTTCCCTCTGGAGACTCATTTCCTACTTTTTTGAAAATTGTGGTAAGATATATAGCATAACATAAAATTTACCTTCTTAGCCATTTTAAAGTTTACAGTTCAGTAGTGTTAAATATATTTACATTGTTGTGCAATAGGTTTCTTAGTTTTTGCAGTTTCTGGAGGCTTCCTGCATGCCTTAGCTCATGACATTCTTCTCCACCTTTAAAGCCAGCAATGTAATATTTTAAATTCTTCATCTGACTCTGACTTTTTGCTTCCCTCTTCCACATTTTAAGAACTGCTGTGATTACATTGGGCCTATGTGGATAATCCGGGATAATCTTATCTTAAAGTCATCTTATTAGCAACATTTATTCCACCTGCAACTTTAACTCCCATTTGCCATGTAGTATGTCATACTCATTTCTAGGGACATATGTGGGGGGAACATCAATTTTTCTACCACACCCCTGTATCCCCCAATTACCTGGGATATTTCACTAGCCATTGCATTCCTTTCCACTCATACCCCATCCCAATTTACCATTATAAAAGTGTGAACAAATATACCACTACATCATATCAGGAGATATCAATATTCCAGCTATCATTATTGATGGGGTCTTCATTGCTAGTCACCAGAAAGATGATCCAGTGCCAAAACCCCATTTTAAAATCTGTCTGGGGTCGGCCTTAACTCAAGCGGTTACTTCGCATGTGATTAATAAAATCTGTCTAAGGACCACTTGGTACCAACTGATTTTAGGTCAGTTTGCCTAGGTAAAGACTCTGAACTGGAGATTTGCATTTTGGAGTAACACCTGTAAGGCACTGGGAGAAACAGGACTGAATGGTACAATAAGGTAAACTATGATGCAGTTGGAACTTAGACCCGCAGTCAATCCTATAAGGAGCTCTTGAACTGGGAATGCCCTTTACAATTGCCCTAAATTGAGGTAAGGTGCCAAGGCCAAACATTGAATGCAGATCCTCCCAGGGCTGTTGGATAACTGTAGCTGAGACATTTCTCTTCAGATAAAGGCAATGTCCAGAAAGGAACATAGCTCTGGGCCCCAGCAACCCATACTCCCAGCAGCTTCAAGAATGACTAAGTACCTCAATCCAGAAAGAAGTATCTGGATGGCTCATCACCCTGTCTACATCACAGGCTTCATTGTGTGAGCTCTGGGCTGATTGGCCAAAAGGAGGCAGAGAAAGGGAGAAGTATTAGATTTCAAGGGGCAGAAGAACATGAATTAATATATGTCCAAAATAATCTTTCTTTTCAAAGTAATCCTGGCAAGGAAGCATTGGATCAGCTTCTCCTGGGGCAGTTACAGACAAAATGTGGCCCAGTGATTCTCCTGGTGCTATTTCTTGCTGCCAAACCTCAGGGAAGGGTAAAGTGGGCCAAGTAGTGTCTCTAGGACCTTTCTCACGGATCCCAAGAAAGAGGCAGTTGGAAGAAAGCTAGGGGCCTTTGCTTGAGGCCTGCAGAGGTGAGCTGTAGGGCGAAGGTACCAATATAAGAAAGGGAAAGCAACAGGGTTTTATGAGCTAGGGACCAGATAGTACTGTAACCCATGGATATTATGTGAATCCTGATGTTTATGGGAACAGAATGATGGTCAGTCCAGATAAGTGTACCTTTAAAATAATGAATTAGCTGGCTGAGAAGTGTAAAATGAGCACTGGCTTAAGTATTGTCCACTTGGACTCTGGTAATGACTCCTTTAAAGTTAAGACTCCAGTAAAGATCACTGGCCTCAGTGTCTTCCTCTGGGAGTCTCAAGACCCCTTCCATGTATATGAATGCAGTGGTCAGTCCTTCTGACAGACAGAGTATGTTGGGTCAGAAGCAAAGTTGAAAACCATACTGCACACCTGAGAGCTCTCAACTATGAGGCAGGGAAGGCATGTGCCTGTTTTATTTGTCACTGTGTGCCAGGATTGGAGATTGTTTTACTGAATAGTAAGTGATAATGAATCCTTTTGGAGCAAAGGATGAGCACCTCTGCCAGGTTGAGAGCTTTAAGAGATAGGGGAGTTAAAGGTACCTGGGTGGCTCAGTGAGTTAAACATCTGACTTTGGCTGAATTCATGATCTCAATTTGTGAGTTCAAGCCCTGTGTCGGGCTCTGTGATGACAGCTCAGAGCCAGGAGTCTGCTTTGGGTTCTGTGTCTCCCTCTCTCTCTCTCTGCCCCTCCCTGCTTATGCTCTCTCTCTGTCTCTTTCTGTCTCTCAAAAATAAATAAACTTAAAAAAAAAGAGGGGAATTAGGGATGGGGGAAGGACCTACAGGGACAGTGTTAACAGAAACCAAACTGTTCTAGGAAACAATTCTCCCTTCTTGGGAGAGAAAGGCCTCAGAGTCAATAATCAGAAAGTACTTACCCACCTTGATCTTCGTTGAGGGCTGGCCATTTGTGGTGGTGAAAAAAATAGCATGGTGCACACTGCCTCCTGTGTGGATCAAGTGGCATATAAAGTCTGAGAGCCTCAGGTGAGAAGGGCCAACCATTGTGCTTTGTTTTCTCAAATGAGTGATGCAGAAGCTGGTGGTGCCACTGCCTTACCAGACATGGGTGGTATGATTTCGCCCAAGAAGGTAAATTTTATTCTTTGTAGGTCACTGGTTGCTTCGGGGCTCTGCCCTTGTCCATTTCCCTGACCCATTCCTTGGCTTACTTGACTGTGACTGTGATGTCCTCAGGAATGTCCAGCCTAGACTCCAATCTTGTGGTCCCTACTTGGGCTGAATGAGCAGGAGCGCCTTCAAGGACAGGTTTGTTTCCAGATTATTCATCACAATAGTGAGGGTAGATGCTACTTGGGAAGTGTTCCTGAACTTGCAGAGCTCTGTCCCCTTGTACAGAAGCAAGTGAGAATGTTTTCTTTCAGGTTAGAGTTTCAGGAGCACTCCATGGTTAGGTCCCAGAGACTTTGTGGAGTTGAGATGGTGAGTATATGGAGCTAAAGACTTTCCCTGAATAAAAACAAATCCCATGCTCATCACACATGGCATCTTCTTTGGAATTCAGAAATTGTGTCTTTCAGGGACCCTCTGTGATTTGTTCCCTCAAAACCAGCTCTAGGATGTGTTCTAATAGGCCATTTCTTTCCAGGGGACAGCCTTGTTCAGATATAACCTTCTGAGGAGTGGGAAAGGTGACCACCTAATGAGATTCTGCCTGCCATGTGCTTGTGGGCTGTAAGTGGGGTGAGTAGTCTAAGATGTGAGGTTAGGCATGGCGGTCTCAGACTGGGTGGTTGGTCCTAGATTCTGAGCTGGGATTAAACTGTTGCCAAGTTCTGATAAAACCAAGACAGTTTACTTCTGTAGAATTTTCTACACTAACCATTTTAGAAACCTCTTTCATCCATCAGCCCTTTACCCACTCAGTTGGTTGAGAGTACCAAGACAGCTGATTGAGTGCCACTTGAGTACTCTGAGAATACTGTGGGAGTCCGGTGAAGACATTTTGAATAGGACTGTCAAGAAGAGTGGATCCTTGCAGTCTGGCAAGGGGTAAGGGAGCAGTGGATGGGGGGAGAACTAGAATCAGAGAGGGAAAGAGGTGTCCCAGGCAAGCTAGGCCTCCATGGAACAAGGACCAAGCTAAAACTGGCATCATAGATGTGGGAACAAGCTGCTTTTATCACTGGATAAGGGAAGACACAGGGGCCAGAAGATGAGGCTTGAGTCTGAGACCAAACTGCAGAGGGTAAAGCTTGAGCTTTGTTCTGGAAGCAGCTGTGGTGAGCCATGAAGAGGCTTGAACCAAGATGTGACAAGAAGTGATTGCAAAGAGACAAGTTGATACCCTCCTAGAGAGTTTTAGGGATAATAATGATAGGTTCACAGAAATTAAGCAAAAGGGAATTGCTGACTTCAGGGGGGGAAAGTTATATAAGAAATGTCAGTATACTCTACTAGATGGCTCAGGTGTGAGCACATTTATGTGACATAATAATGTAAGCATTGAATATCACTTTAATTAAAACTTGTAATTTAACTATTGGGGAATGAGAAAGGGAAATGTATTTTTGGCGTGGTGTTAAAAATTCCAAATCTCTATCTTCCATGGTAGACCATAAATATATTAGATCTAAAATTGAAAGTCAAGAAATAGCATTATTGGTACTGTGTTTAGAAAAATGAGGATAAATATCAGAAGAAACAAGTAAAAAGGTTGAATGTGCTCTGTAGGTGGGTTTGGTGGTGGAAGGGGAAGGTGAGATATTCCTTTGTACTACTGCTTGATTTTTTTCAACTAACTGCAAGTATTAGGTAATTTTTTCATATATTTATTTTTGATGGGGGGAGGGGCAGAGAGAGAGAGGGAGAGAAAGAATCCTAAGCAGTCTCCATGCTGTCAGCACAGAGCATGAGGTAGGGCTCGATTTCATGAACTGTGAGATCATGACTTGAGCTGAAATCAAGAGTCAACTGACTGAGCCATGTATTACTTTAAAAAATAAAATACTAAATTATAGTCTGAAAGTACTATGACTTCATTAGTGTAGTAAAACAGTTTATTTTTCATTCATTATGAAACAGTCTATGTTGAGGAGTGATATTGTAGTTTACATGCAACTGGAGCACAGCTCTAGGTGACAGGCAGTGCTAGCACCGGCCCTGTTACTCTGCTACCCACAGCACACAGATCAGAACTGCTGGCCCCCAGGTCCTGAGGTTGATGTCCAAGCCCCCCATAGTCAGGCCTCCTGTCATAAGGATGACAGGCCTCCTCATCCTTATCTTCTATGTCTTGTTTCCCACTTGTCACATCCCACTAGTATCAACATGCTTGGAGTCCTTGATACACACCAGGGTGGTTCGTTCCTTGATGTCTTTCTTATCCTGTTCCTATCTTCTGGACCCCCTTGATATAGGAACCATCTGATATATCCATCTTTTTTCCTCAAGAACTGCTGTTCAGCTTCATGTCCCAGCCCCGGGGTCTTCTTTTCTTCTCTTACCTGGTGAGATGCTCCTGACTCTGCTCCCATGGCAACCTCTACACACCTGTCTTGTGTCACTGGCAGAATTATGTACAATTATCTTTTTATTCATCTTCCTCACTGGCTCATGAGCAGCTTGGGATGTGAGACTTGACTTTCTCAAGTCTAATTCCAGGGCCCAGAACAGAACCTGGGTTGAAGGGATTATCAATTTTGGCTACTGAATGACAAGACTGTAATACACTTTCTCCCTGTTCACCATTTCTATCAAGTGGTTTCCATGAGCGAGGGCAAGAGTTCTTGAAGCCATGTGGATCAACAGAAATTGACTGACATCCTTTTTTGCCCTTTCCCTCTTGGCCCTAAGCCCATTTTTTTTTTTTTTACCCTCCTGTGTTCCAGCCCCATTCAGGTGAGAATTTAAAAGAGTGTAGGTCTGGAGCAGAGGGAAGGCAGACTAGGGCAAGTCCCAGGTGAGCTGAATCCATACTTATCTGGCAATCTTTCTGGTTAGTCTATGATAACTCTGTACCCAGAGGACAGGGTCAGAGTGGCTGTAGAGTCAAGCTTTCTAGTGCCTTGTAGTGTTTTTGTAACATATTTTAGTAAATCCAACTTCCGATACTTTATTTACACATTTATTTATTTGGCATTTCCATTGTTTGAAGGTTTAACCAAAAAAATAACATGTCCTTGCGAGAAGCCTGAAGAGCCTTATTTTGGGTGTGATTCTAAGAGTAAAGAAATTTTATCAAGTTCAACATCTTTTATTCTTTATGAAGGCCAAACTGAGGAGTTTGAGTAGTGAGTGTCTTAGTGGTTAAGAGCCCTGGCCTTGGGTTCTTGACCTAGGTCCAGTATTCTTTCTCTTTGTTTTCCAAGCTTGAGTATCCCTGCTGCAAAGTGAAAGAGATGTTTTCTCCTTGCCTCAGAGAGGATTATGAGAACTGCAATGTTGTAACAGTTTACAAAGCTGCTTATTTTCAAATTGTGAATGTATACATGGGGGCATGCATAAATCATAGAAACTTAAAGAATAGTAAGGTGTAACCACCACCCAAGTTAAGAAAGAGGGCAATAAAGTCAGTACCTTAAAAGCCCCTTCTGAGAGACTTCTTTGTCTGGAAAGGTGGAGCAGAAGTAGTTTTCCATATTTCTCTCACTAAGTATAGCTAAAAACCCTGGACATTATATTTAAAACAAACATAAGAACATTCTGAAAGGTAGAGAGAAGAAGGCAGACCAACTAGGAACACAAGGAATGATATTTCAGTGAGTTCTCTGGGTTTTCTTTTTGCTTCATACAGCTCAGACTTGGTACTGGAGAAGCCAGCAACCTGGGAAGGCCAACAGATACAAACAGAAAAAAACCCAAAGAAAACCCTGTGTCCTCTAGCCAGAGGACTGAAAAGAGGCAGCCTAGCAAAATAGAAAACTTTTCAGCAGTCACCCGCAAACTAATTAATACATTTACCTCTAGCTTTAGGCTGCATGGCTTTAGCTGAATCTTGCAAGTGTTAATATATTACATTGTTGTTATTACTCTGTCCAACATATTTTTTTCCTTTCTTTCTTTTTTAGAGAGAGAGAGAGAGAGGAGCATGCAGTCAGGGTGAGGGTCCTAGAGAGGGAGAGAGAGAATCTCATGCAGGCCCCATGCTCAGTGTTGAGCCCGATGCAGGGCTTGATCCCATGACCATGACCATGACTGCCATGACCATGATCATGATACTTGAGCTGAAATCAAGAGTCAGATGCTCAACTGACTGAGCCACCCAGGTGCTCTATTTTTTATTTTCTATGTATTCTGTTCTATAACCTATAGACTATTTAGAAGCTTATTTCTTAGTTTCCAGATTTGTGAGATTTTTAATCTTTTGTTATTAATTCCTAATTTAATTATATTTTGACCAGAAAATACAATGTCTGTTTTCAATCCTTTAAAATTTCTTAAAATTTGCTTAGTGATCCAGCAGTGGTTAAGTTTTGAAAATATTCAAAGTGAACTTAGGAAGAATGTATATGGTATAGATCTGGGAGTAATGTTCTATGGACATTAATTAGTTTATATTTATAAATCATAATGTTCAAATATTCTGTATCCTTACTGAATTTTTTACCTGCTTTCTCGGTAAGTTACTGAGAAAGATTTGTTAAGTTCCCAGTATGTTTGCAGCTTTCTCTAATTATTCTTATATTTTGGTTAATTTTTGCTTTGTATATATTTGAGGTTATGGTAGTAGGTACATACAAATTTAGAATTGTTAAATCTACCACATGCATTTAACTTTTATTATTATGACACACTTACCATTTTTATCTTTAGCAGTAATTTTTGCCTTCACGTTTACCTTGTTGGATACTTGCATGGTTTCATCAGATTTCTTGGGCTAGTGTTTGCATAGTAGGTCATTTTACATTCTTTTTTTTGTAATTTTTTTAACGTTTATTCTTTTTTGAGAGACAGAGACAGAGCGTGAGTGTGGGAGGGGCAGAGAGCGGGAGACGCAGAATCTGAAGCAGGCTCCAGGCTCTGAACTGACAGCATGGAGCCCGATGCGAAGCTTGAACTCCCAAACCATGAGATAATGACCTGAGCCCAAGTTGGACGCTTAACCGACTGAGCCACCCAGGCGCCCTGGTCATTTTACATTCTTTTACTTTAAACTCTCCTTACCTCTTCTGTATGTCTCTTATTTACATTATATAGTTGGATATTTCAATGCAGTCCTACATTGTTTAGCATTTAGTATACTTTCAATTAATTTAATTATTCACGTATTTGGCTTTTAATCTACTATTTTCCTAAGTGGCTTTCATTTTTTTCCACTTGTTCATGTCTCTCTCTCTCTCTCTCTCTCTTTTTTATCTTTGCTTTATTTTAACTTTCATTTTATTATTCCATTTTCTCATTCTGCTATCTTGGAGGTTACTAAACTCTTAGCTGGTCTTTAAGTAGCTACCCTAGAAAGTATGACGTACATTTTTTGTTTACCATTTTCTTATATTATTTGGTAGTTTTACTTCTTCCTAGATTGTGCAAGGACCATAGAATACTTTCAGTTTATACTTTTCTCTTTCAATGTATATGCCATTGTTATCTTATATTTTTTGCTTTTATCTTTAGGTAATTTTAGATTTATAGAAGGTTACAAAAATGGTACAAAGCATTTTCATGTATAGCTTCCTCTTATGTTAACATCTTACCTGACTATTAGATGTTTATTAAAGCAAAGGCATTGCCTTGGGTGCCATACTGTTGACCAAAGTAATGAATTTATTCAGATGTTTTTCACTATTGTCCTGTTTCTGTTCCAAGATCCAGTCTAGGGTACCACCACATTTCATTTTTTTGTTGTGTTCCTTTAGCTTCTTTCAGTCAGTGATAGTTCTTCAGTCATCCTTTTCTTTCATGACCATAACGATTTTCCATAATCCTGGTTACTTATTTTGTAAAGTGTCTTTTATTTTTCATTTTGTATTTGTTTGATGTTTTCTCATGATGAGATTGGGCTTATACATTATTGGGAATAATGTCACAGAGGTGTTGTTCTCTTCTTGGTGTTACCTATCAAGGAGTACCTGATGTCGTACCTGACATCACTATGGGTGACTGGGGGCTTGCTTAAGATGGTGTTTGTTAGGATTCTCCACTGCAGAGTTACTATTTTTCTCCTTGTAATTACTAAATATTTGGTGGGGGGGGGATACTTTCAGACTTTGCAAATACCCTGTTCTTGTTTAAACATTAACCTGCTAATTTAACCATCCATTGGTAGTTCTTCACTACAGGAATTATAACTGTAGTGTTCGGTGGTGATTTTCTATTTCCCTCATTTCTCCTACATTTATTTTATTTTATTTTATTTTATTTTATTTTATTTTATTTTATTATTTCATTTCATTTCATTTCATTTCATTTCATTTCGTTTCATTTCGTTTCATTTCATTTCAGGAAAGAGAGAGAGAGTGGGGAAGGGGAAGAGAGAGAGGGAGAGAGAGAATCCCAAGCAGGCTCCATGCTATCAGTGCAGAGCCTGACATAGGCCTGGATCTCACGAACTGTGAGACCATGACCTGAGCCAAAATCAAGAGTCAGATGCCTAACTGACTAAGACACCCAGGCACCCCTATTCTTCTACCTATATTAATTGGAATTTTTCCATTAGGACCTTTTGTCACTTTTTCCTCATTTCTTTGCTTATTTAATCATTTATGTATATCACCATGCAGTCATAGTTATTTATTTTATTCTCTATGCTATTCTCTAGTATTTTTGTTATATATTTTGTTGCCCAGGTTTTTCCAACTTTGTCCATTTTGAGCTTTTTTAGGTGGTCTCCTGTGTTCTTTCAGTGTGCCTCCATTTTTTTTTTTTAAAGCACTTTGTTACTATCTCTGACCAAAAGATGCCTGCAGACTCATCTTATGTTTCAGTTTATATATTTCTCTCTCAATGTATATGCCATTGTTATCTTACACTTTTTACTTTTATTTTTGGGTAATTTTAGGTTTATAGAAGAGTATTGTCATTTTACTTTTTATTTAAGTCATTACAGCTGTGTAGTGGTATCTTATCATCTCCATTTCCTTAATAATTAATGATAGTCATTATTTTTTCATGTGCTTATTTGCCTTCTGTAGGTTTTCTTTGTTGAAATATCAATTTAGCTCTTCAGTCTATTTAACATATTAAGTTGTGTATTTTTTTAGTGAGTTTTTAGAATTCTTTATATCTGCTGGGTACAGGATTTTTTAATCATATATATTTTACAAGTAACTTCTCCCAGGATTTACCTTGTTTAATTTATTATTTTTATGGATCATGATTTTTGTGTTATATCTTTGCCTAATTAAGAAATATTTGCCAAATCAAAGGTCACAAAGATTTTCTCTTCTGTTTCCCTCCAGAAATTTTATGGTTTTAGATTTTATATTTATGTCTTTGATCCATTTTGAGTCAGTTTTATGTATCATGTGAGGTAAGGATTGAGGTTTATTCATTTATTTATTTACTTTCTTGTGGATAACCAATTGTTCCAGCACCATTTGTTGAGAACAGTTTTCTTTCTCTGTTAAATTGCCTTTGAAACATTGTTGAAATAAAGTGACCATAGGTACATAGGTCTATTTCTGGTCTCTGTTCCTTTCTATTAATCTATGTGGTTATACTTTCACTAATACCACAATGTCATAATTACTGTAGCTTTATAGTAAGTCTTTGGAGTCCTATAATGCATTCAGTGACATTCAGTACATTCATAATGTTGTGCAGCCATCACCACTTTCCACTTCATCATCCACTTTATTTTCATCAACCCAAAAGGAAACCCTGTACTCATTAAACAGTCACTCCTCATTTCTCCTTCCTCTAGCTCCTGGAAGCCACTAATTTCCCTTCTGTCTCTGTGGATTTGCCTATTCTGGAAATTTCATATAATTGGCATCATACAGTGTGTAGTCTTTTGTGTCTGCCTTCTTCCACTCAGGAGAATATTTCCAGATTATCCATATTGTAGGATGTATCACTACTTCATTTCTTTTTATGGCTGAATAATAATTCATTGCATGATAAAATAGGTTGAACAGTATCCCCCAAAAGATACATCACATCTTAACCCCCAGAACTTGTGAGTGTGACGTTATTTGAAAAAAGAGTCATTACAGATATAATTAAGCTAAGGGTCTCAAGATGGAGCATCTTGTATTATCCATTGGGTTTTAAATCCAATGACAGGTGTCCTTATAAGAGACAGAAGAAGATAAGACAGAGAAAAGGAAAAGGCTCTGTAAAAACAGACACAGAAATGGGAACGATATTGCCCAGGAAGCCAAGGCAGGCCTGGAGCCACCAGGCTGGAAGAGGCAAGGAAGGATTCTCCCACTGTGACTTTGGAGAGAGTGTAGCCTGCTGATGTCTTAATTTTAGACTTCTGGTTGCAGCATTGTGAGAGAATAAACTGGTTTAAGCTAACCAGTTTGTGGTAATTTGTTATGGCAGCCCTAGGAAACAAATACATATGGATATGCCAAATTTTATTTTTCCATTTATGAGTTGATGGACATCTGGATTGTTCATTTTTTTGGCTATTGTAAATAGGGCTGTTATGAACATTCATGTACAAATTTTTGTTTAAACACCTGTTTTCAATTATTTGATTATATACCCAGGAGTGGGATTTGGTTTCCAAGTCATGTAGTAATTCTATGTTTGAGTTACTGAGGAACACCAAGTATTTTTCACAGTAGCTGCCCATTTTGCATTCTAATTCCTCCACTTTTTCACTGACGTTTGTTATTTTCTTTTTTCGTCAAAATTATAACCTTCCTAGTGACTGCGAAGAAGGGATATTTCATTGTGGTTTTGATTTGTGTTTCAATAATGAATAATGATGTTGAGCATCTTGTCATGTCCTTATTGGCCATTTGTACATCTTCTTTAGAGAAATGTATGTTCAGGTCCTTTGCCTAATTTTAAATTGGGTTGTTTATTTTTTGTTATTCTGGGTTTCTGTTTTTTGTTGTTATTGACTTATAAGAGTTCTAGACTCTATTTGCTTTGTTTTTTCACGTTCTGTGGGTTTTCTTTCTTGATGGTGTCCTTTGAAGTACAAAAGTTTTTAAATTCAAATTTTAATTTAATTTTTATTTATCTGCCTTTTTCTTTGGTTGTTGTTAGTGCTTTAGGTATCATATCTCAGGAGCCATTGCCAAATCCAAAGTCACGAAGACCTACACTAGTGTTTTCTTCTAAGAGTTTTATGCATATAGCTCTTATATTTAGGTCTTTGATCCATCTTGAATTAAGTTTTGTAAGTAAGGTAAAGGTTCATTTTTATTTGTTTGCATGTGAATATCTAGTCATCTCAGTACCATTTTGATGAGATTATCCTTTCTTCATTGAATAGTCTTGGTATTCTTGTAAGAAATCAATTGACCATAGATGTATAGATTCATTTCTGTGCTCTCAGTTCTATTTCACTGATGTATATATTTATTGCTATGCCAGTACTACACTGCTGTAATAACTGTAGCTTTAAAGTAAGTTTTAAAATTGATTATCAATTTGGTTGAGATTGCATTCATTCTGTTGCTATCTTGGGGGAGTATGCCATCTGAACAGTATTGTCTTCTGGTCCATGAACATGAGATACCTTTCACCTTATTTAAGTCTCTAATTTATTTTTTTTAATTAATTTATTTTATTTTAGTAATCTCTGTACCCAACATGGGGCCTGAATTCATGACATCAAGATCAAGAATTGCATGCTCTTCTTACTGGACCAGCCAGGTACCTCAAGTCTTTAATTTCTTTTAGCAGTGTTTAGTAGCTTTTAGTGTACAAGTCTTGGAACTCATTGATTAAATTTATTTCTCAGTATTTTATTCTTTGATACTACTTTAAATGAAATTGTTTTCTTAATTTCCTTTTCATATTTTCATTACAAATGTGTAGAAATACAACTAATTTTTGTATGTGCTTGGATTTTAATTTGGATTATATTGAATCTATAAATCAGTTGAGAGAGAATTAACATCTTCACCATCTTGAGCCTTAAAATCCATGAACACGGTCTCCATTATTTAAGTGTTCTTTGATTTTTGTTATCAGATTTTTGTGTGTTGTTTTAGTTTTTAGCATACAGAAAGAACCTTCACATATTTTGTTACATTTATGCCTAAATACTTCATGTTTTTGTGCTGTTAGTAAGTGGTACTTTTTAATTTTTTTTTATTAAAAATTTTTATTTAAATTTAATTTTTTATTTTTTTTAAATTTACATCCAAATTAGTTAGCATATAGGGCAACAATGATTTCAGGAGTAGATTCCTTAGTGTCCCTTACCCATTTAGCCCATACCCCCTCCCACAACCCCTCCAGTAACCCTCAGTTTGTTCTCCATATTTATGAGTCTCTTCTGTTTTGTCCCCCTCTGTGTTTTTATATTATTTTTGTTTCCCTTCCCTTATGTTCATCTATTTTGTCTCTTAAAGTCCTCATATGAGTGAAGTCATATGATTTTTGTCTTTCTCTGACTAATTTCACTTAGTATAATACCCTCCAGTTCCATCCACATAGTTGCAAATGGCAAGATTTCATTCTTTTTGATTGCCGAGTAATACTCCATTGTATATGTGTGTGTGTGTGTGTGTGTGTGTGTGTATATATATATATATATATATATATGTGTGTGTGTGTGTGTGTGTGTGTGTGTGTGTGTGTGTGTGTGTATATACCACATCTTCTTTATGCATTCATCCATTGATGGACATGTGGGCTCTTTCCATACTTTGGCTATTGTTGATAGCACTGTTATAAACATGGGGGTGCCTGTGTCCCTTTGAAACAGCACACCTGTATCCCATGGATAAATGCCTAGTAGTGCAATTGCTGGGTCGTAGGGTAGTTCTATTTTTAGTTTTTTTAAGAACCTCCATACTGTTTTCCAGAGTGGCTGCACCAGCTTTCATTGCCACCAATAATGCAAAAGAGATCCTCTTTCTCCACATCCTCGCCAACATCTGTTGTTGCCTGAGTTATAAATATTAGCCATTCTAACAGGTGTGAGGTGGTATCTCATTGTGGTTTTGATTTGTATTTCCCTGATGAGTGATGTTGAGCTTGTTTTCATGTGTCGGTTGGCCATCTGGATGTCTTCTTTGGAGAAGTATCTATTCATGTCTTTTGCCCATTTCTTCACTGGATTATTTGTATTTTGGGTGTTGAGTTTGATAAGTTCTTTATAGATTTGGGATACTAACTCTTTATCTGATATGTCATTTGCAAATATCTTCTCCCATTCTGTTGGTTGCCTTTTAGTTTTGCTGATTGTTTCCTTTGCTGTGCAAAAGCTTTTTATTTTGATGAGGACCCAGTATTACATTTTTGCTTTTGTTTCCCTTGCCTCTGGAGACGTGTTGATTAAGAAGTTGCTACAGCCAAGATCAAAGAGGTTTTTGCCTACTTTCTCCTCAGGGATTTTGATGGCTTCCTCTCTTACATTTAGGTTTTTCATCCATTTTGAGTTCATTTTTGTGTGTGGTGTAAGAAAGTGGTCCAGGTTCCTTCTTCTGCATGTCACTGTCCAGTTTTCCCAGCACCACTTGCTGAGAGACTGTCTTTATTCCATTGGATATTCTTTCCTGCTTTGTCAAAGATTAGTTGGCCATACGTTTGTGGGTCCATTTCTGGGTTCTCTATTCTGTTCCATTGATCTAAGTGTCTGTTCTTGTGCCAGTACCATACTATCATGATGGTTACAGCTTTGTAGTATAGCTTGAAGTCTGGAATTGTGATGCCTCCTGCTTTGGTTTTCTTTTTCAAGATTGCTTTGGCTATTTGGGGTCTTTTCTGGTTCCATACAAATTTTAGGATTATTTGTTATAGCTCTGTGAAGAATGCTGGTGTTATTTTGATAGGGATTACATTGAATATGTAGATTGCTTTCGGTAGTGTCAACATTTTAACCATATTTGTTCTTCCTATCCAGGAGCATGGAATCTTTTTCTATTTTTCTGTCTTCTTCAATTTTTCATAAGCTTTCTATAGTTTTCAGCATATAGATTTTTCACCTCTTTGGTTAGATTTATTCCTAGGTATTCTATGGGTTTTGGTGCGACTGTAAATGGGATTGATTCCTTGATTTCTCTTTCTGTTGCTTCATTGTTGGTGTATAGGAATGCAACCGATTTCTGTGCATTGATTTTATATCCTGCAACTTTGCTGAATTCATGAATCAATTCTAGCAGTTTTTTCGTGGAATCTTTTGGGTTTTCCATATAGAGTACGATGTCGTCTGCGAAGAGTGCAAGTGTGACCTGCTCCTGGCTGATTTGGATGCCTTTTGTTTCTTTGTGTTGTCTGATTGAAGAGGCTACTAAGACTTCCAATACTGTGTTGAATAACAGTGGCAATAATGGACATCCCTGTCTTGTTCTTGACCTTAGGGTGAAAGCTCTCAGTTTTTCCCCATTGAGGATGATATTAGCATTGGGTCATTCATATATGGCTTTTATGATCTCGAGGTATGCTCCTTCTATCCCTACTTTCTTGAGGGTTTTTATCAAGAAAGGATGCAGTATTTTGTCAAATACTTTCTCTGCATCTATTGAAAGGATCATATGGTTCTTGTCCTTTCTTTTATTGATATGATGAATCATGTTAATTATTTTGCAGATATTGAACCAGCCCTGCATCCCAGGTATAAATCCCACTTGGTCGTGGTGAATAATTTTTTTAATGTATTGTTGGAGCCGTTTGGCTAATATCTTGTTGAGGATTTTTGCATCCATGTTCATGAGGGAAATTGGTCTATAGTTCTCCTTTTTAGTGGGGTCTCTGTCTGCTTTTGGAATCAAGGTAATGCTGGCTTCATAGAAAGAGTTTGGAAGTTTTCTTTCCATTTGTATTTTTTGGAACAGCTTCAAGAGATTAGGCGTTAGCTCTTCCTTAAATGTTTGGTAGAATTCCCCTGGAAAGCCATCTGGCCCTGAACTCTTGTGTTGTGGCAGATTTTTTGATTACTAATTCTATTTCCTTACTGGTTATGGGTCTGTTCAAATTTTCTATTTCTTCCTGTTTCAGTTTTGGTAGTGTAGATGTTTCTAGGAATTTGTTCGTTTCTTCCAGATTGCCCATTTTATTGGCATATAATTGCTCATAATATTCTCTTATTATTGTTTTTATTTCTGCTTTGTTGGTTGTGATCTCTCTTCTTTCATTCTTGCTTTTATTTATTTGGGTCCTTTCCTTTTTCTTTTTAATCAAACTGGCTAGTGGTTTATCAATTTTGTTAATTCTTTCAAAGAACCAGCTTCTGGTTTCATTGATCTGTTCTACTGGTTTTTTGTTTTTTGTTTTTTTCGGTTTTGATAGCATTAATTTCTGCTCTAATCTTTGTTATTTCCTGTCTTCTGCTGGTTTGGGGTTTTATTTGCTGTTCTTTTTCCAGCTCCTTAAGGTGTAAGGTTATAGGTTGTGTATCTGAGATCTTTCTTCCTTCCTTAGGAAGGCCTGGATTGCTATATACTTTCCTCTTCTGACCACCTTTGCTGTGTTCCAGAGGTTTTGGGTTGTGGTGTTATCATTTTCATTGACTTCCATATACTTTCATATACTTCCATATACTTCCATATAATTTCCTCTTTAATTGCTTGGTTACCCCATTCATTCTTTAGTAGGATGTTCTTCAGTCTCCAAGTATTTGTTACCTTTCCAAATTTTTTCCTGTGGTTGATTTCAAGTTTCATGGTGTTGTGGTCTACAAATATGCACGGTATGATCTTGATCTTTTTGTACTTACTTAGGGCTGATTTGTGTTCCAGTATATGGTCTATTCTGGAGAATATTCTATGTGCACTGGAGAGGAATGTATATTCTACGGCTTTAGGATGAAATGTTCTGAATATATCTGTTAAGTCCATCTGGTCCAGTGTGTCATTCAAAGCCATTGTTTCCTTGTTGATTTGTGTGAGTGGGGTTTTGAAGTCTCCTACTATTATGGTATTACTATCAGTGAGTTTCTTGATGTTTGTGATTAATTGATGTAAATATTTGGGTGCTACCACATTTGGCGCATAAATGTTTACAATTGTTAGGTCTCCTTAGTGGATAGACCCCTTGATTATAATATAATGCCCTTCTGCATCTCTTGATACAGTCTTTATTTTAAAGTCTAGATTGTCTGAAAAAAGTATGGCTACTCCGGCTTTCTTTTGTTGACCATTAGCATGATATATGGTTCTCTGTCCCCTTATTTTCAATCTGAAGGTGTCTTTAGGTCTAAAGTGGGTCTGTTGTAAACAGCATATAGATGGATCTTGTTTTCTTATCCATTCTGTTGCCCTATGTCTTTTGATTGGAGCATTGAGTCCATTGACACTTAGAGTGAGTACTGAAAGATATGAATTTATTGTTATGATGCTTGTAGAGTTGGAGTTTCTGGTGGTGTTCTCTGGTCCTTTCTAATCTTTGTTGCGTTTGAGATATATATATATATATATATATATATATATATATATATATATATATTTTTTTTTTTTTTTTTCCATCTTTTCTCCCCTCAGAGAGTCCCCCTTAACATTTCTTGCAGGGATGGTTTCATGGTCACAAACTCATTTAATTTTTGTTTGTCTGGGAAACTTTTTATCTCTCCTTCTATTTTGAATGACAGCCTTGCTGGATAAAAAACTCTTGGCTGCATATTTTTCTGATTCAGCACACTGAATATATCCTGCCACTCCTTTCTGGCCCGCCAAGTTTCTGTGGATAGGTCTGCTTCAAACCTGATCTGTCTTCCCTTGTAGGTTAGGGACTTTTTTTTCCCTTGCTGCTTTCATGATTCTCTCCTTGCCTGAGTATTTTGTGAATTTGACTATGATATGCCTTGTTGATGGTCAGTTTTTGTTGAATCTAATGGGGGTCCTCTGTGCTTCCTGGATTTTGATGTCTGTGTCTTTCCCCAGGTTAGGAAAGTTTTCCGCTATGATTTGCTCACATAACCCTTCTACCCCTATTTCTCTCTCTTCCCCTTCTGGGATCCCTATAATTCTGATGTTATTCCTTTTTAATGAGTCACTGATTTCTCTGATTCTTAAATCATGCTCTTTTGCCTTAATCTACCTCTTTTTTTTCTGCTTCATTATTCTCTATAAGTTTGTTCTCTGTATCACTGATTCTCTGTTCTGCCTCATCCATCCTTGCCACCACTGCATCCATCCGTGATTGCAGCTCAGTTATAGCATTTTTAATTTCATTCTGGCTATTTTTTACTTCTTTTATCTCTGCAGAAAGGGATTCTAATCTATTTTCAACTCCAGCTAGTATTCTTGTTATCGTGATTCTAAATTCTGGTTCAGACATCTTGCTTGTCCCTGTGTTGGTTAAATCCCTGGCTGTTGTGTCTTCGTGCTCTTTCTTTTGGGGTGAATTCCTGTTGAATTCTGTGGTTCAGGTTGTGCAGATTGTTGTGTTAATCCTCCAGTCAGTTTTCTAAGTGTGTAGGATGGTTTAGTGTTGGTCTGGCTGTATTTCATGGACGTGAAACACACAGGAAACTTCCATGCTATTCCACCATCTTGGCTCCTCCCTCAGTGGTACTTTTTTAAAATTTACATTTCCACTTGTTCATTGGTAATACATAGAAATACAGTTGATTTTTTTTATTTTCATTTTTTGTGCTGTGACATAGCTTAACTATTAGTTCATTTTAGTAACTTTGTTATAAATTCTTCAGAATTTTACATGTAGACAAGCACATGTGCAAATAAAGACAATTTTATTTTTTTGTTTCCAATCTATAGGTCTTTTCTTTAATTTTCTTACCCTGTTGCACAGGCTAAGACCTACAGTATGATGGTGAATGGAAATGTTGAAGGCAAGTCTCTGTCTCATTTTCAGTCTTAGGGAGAAACATTTAGATTTTTACCATTAAATATGATAGAAGTTAAAGGTTTTATGCAGATCACTTTTGTCAGATTATAAATATTCCTTTCTCTTCCTAGTTTGCTGTATTTATCTGAATGGAAGTTGAACTTTGTCAAATGCAGTTTCTTTAAGTTACTGATGTTATCAGTTGTGTGGGATTTTTCTTCTTTAGTCTGTTGATGTTATGAATTACATTAATTGTGTTTTAAATATTGAACTCACCTTGCATTCCTGGGATAAACTCCACTTAGTCATGATGTTATACCTTTGATATATTGATGGATTCGATTTGCTAATATTTTGTGATAGATTTTTGTATCCATGTTCATGGGGAATATTGATCCATAGTTGTTTTTTGTTTGTTTGTTTGTTTTTTGCCTGTAATTTTTAAGTTTGATTTTGTTATCAGGATAATGCTGACCTCATAAAATTGGTTATAAAGTGTTTCCTTCTCTTCTGTTTTGCAGAAGAGTGTTTAGAATAGCTAGTATTTCTTCTTTAAATGTTTGGTACACTTCACAGTGAACCCATTTATGCCCAGAATTTTCTTTCTTGAAATACACTTTAATTAGTGTAGGATTATTTTGGTTAATTATTTCTTTTTCTCTCCCCCTACCTCTTTGGAAGTTTAAGTTCATTGGATGTAAACAAGACATTGCTGTATTTAAGGGTGTTCTGTGTTTCTTCATAGAAGTTTTCATCAATCTTCATCAAGTTTTTTTTATTTTATTTTTTAATTTATATCCAAATTAGTTAGCATATAGTGCAACAATCATCAAGGTTTTTAAGTAGTGAAAATTTTCTGATGGTGAAACTTTGGAGGAAAAGAAATTAAGTAGCAAGGCCCTGATGCTGATAATAAAAATCAAAGAAGACCTAAATAATGGAGACAGTGTTCATGGATTTTAAGGCTCAATATGGTTAAGATGTTAATTCTCTCTCAGCTGATTTATAGATTCATTATAATCCAAATTAATTTCCAAGCACATGCAAAAATTAGTTGTATTTCTACACACCAGCAATGAAAATCTGAAAAGGAAATTAAGAAAACAATTTCATTTAAAGTAGTATCAAAAGAATAAAATACTGAGAAATAAATTTAATCAGTGAGTTCCAAGACTTGTACATTAAAAACTACTAAACACTGCTAAAGGAATTTAAAGACTTGAGGTTCCTGGCTGGCTCAGTAAGAAGAGCATGGTTCTGTGGCTTTGGTGACAGAGAAGACTTAAACTTCTGTCGTCTCTAATCCAATACTTAGCACGTGTCAGGGGTAAAATGTCCTTTTCGTGTTTCTTCTCTCTACTATTAGCAGGTCCAACTCAGTCTACTATGATTTTAAACAGCATTGATATCACCTGTATAAAACCTTCTGTGACATACTTTTTGAGGAACAGTAACAGCGGGGAAATATTTGGGTGTAGGCTGAGGCACAGTGTTCCCACTAAGTTAAGGACATTTTTTTATCCTAAAGCAGGTTTTAATTGCTTTTAAATAAAATGTTAAGTGATACTATATTATACAGAAACAGATGTTTAAAATCCTGTAATTTAGAACAATGAAAAGTGTCTTTATGAGAGTTAACTTATTTTTTACATTACCATAGGAAAAAAGATTACCTTCCGTTTATAAATTTAGTCCTGTGCCCAGGCCATTTTTTAAGGGAAGAGAGTTTTTTTTTTTTAATGTTTTATTTATTAAGAGAGAGAGGGACAGAGTATGAGCAGGGGAGGTTCAGAGAGAAAGGGAGACACAGAATCTGAAGCAGGCTCTGGGCTCTGAACTGTCACCACAGAGTCTGACGTGGGACTCGAACCCATGAACTGTGAGATCATGACCTGAGCCAAAGTTGGATGCTTAACCAGCTGAGCCACCCAGGTGCCCCTAAGGGAAGGGTTATTTAATATAATGCTCTTTTAGTCCCTCTTTTTAAAGTTGTGCTTAATGTCTAGGCCCCTTCCAAGAAAAGAGTGGTGAATTTTGTTTTGAGTGGTCTTCTATTTATTTCTTCTTAAAGGAGTTTTTGGTAGTTTGTGTCTTTCAAGGAATTTTTCCATTTCCTCCAAGTTGAATTAATTAATGTCATAGTGATCTGAGGTGAGAGCCCTCTTTCATCTTTAATATAGTAATTTGTGTCATTTTTTAAAACAACCATTATGACTAGAAATTTGTATTTTATTGATCTTTTCCAAGAATTAACTTTGGTTTCATCGGTTTTCTCTGTTGTTTCTGTTTCCAGTTTCGTTGATTTCTGCCCTTACCAATAATTTCCTTTCTTCTGCCTACTTTGCATTTAATTTTCTCTTCTTTTTGTATACTTTTAGGGTAGAAGGATAGGTTATTGACTGTAAATGTTTTTTCTATTCTAACATAAGCATTTAATAATAAACATTTCCATGTAATGTAAGCACTGTTTTGGCTGTATCATGCACAAATTTTAACAAAACTTTTTATATTGGGATAATTTTAGGTTTATAAAACAGTTGCAAAGGTGGGACAGAGAGTTCCCATATATATTTCACCAGGATCCCATGATACTAACAACTTTACACAACCATATTTTTCAAAACTAAGAAATTAATAGTGATATATTGCCATTACCTTAAGATTAAGAGTTTATTAAGGTTTCACCAACTTTTCCACTAATGTCCTTTTTTCTGTTTCAGGACCCAACCCAGGATACCACAGTACATTTAGTCATTAGGTCTCCTTTATTTATTCCTTTCTTATTTTCAAGAGTTTTCTTATTTTCAAGAGTATTTCTTATTTTCAAGAGTTTCCTTATTTTTAAGAGTTTTCTTATTTTCAAGAGTATTTCTAATTTTAAAGAGTACTGGTCAGATATCTTATAGAAGGGCCATCAACTTAGATTTGTCTGATGTTTTCCTATGCTTAGACTAAAGGCATGGGTTTTGGAGAAGAATGTGCCCTTCTTGCGTCATTTTAGATGCACGTAATAACAACATGATTTATTACTGGTGACGGAAACCTTGTTCACTTGGTCAAGGTCATCACATACATTTGATATATACTTTCATTTAAATACAATTCAAAATATTTTCTAATTTCCTTTATGACTTCCACTCTGACTCATGAGTTATTTAGAACCATGTTGCTTAATTGCCAAATGTTTGGGGATTTTCCAGATATCCTTCTGTTTTTTACTTCTAATTTTATTCTGTTGTCAAAGAACATACTTTACATGATTTTGGTTTTAAGCTTGTTGATGATTGTTTTATGATGAAGAACAGGGTATACCTGGTAAACGTTTCCTGTGCACTTGGAAAAAATGTGTATTTTGTTGTTGGGTTGAGCATACTGTAAATACCAAGTTGGTTGATAGTGTTTAAGTTTTCTATATCCTAACTTATTTTCTATTCTATCAATTACTGAGGAGGGTAGAAGTCTAACTATAATTGTGGATCTATCTATTTCTACTCAGTTCTGTTAGTTTTTGCTTCATGTGTTTTGAAATTCTGTTAGATGTATACACAATTAAGGTTGTTATGTTCTCTTGGTTAGTTTACCCCTTTATTACACATCTTTCTTATACCTGGTAGTATTTCTTGTTCTGAAGTCTGTTTTGTCTGATATTAATATGGCTAGTCCAGGTTTCTTTTGATTTGTGTTTTAATTGTATATAAGTTTCCATTATTTTACTTACTTTAAATTAATAGATGTAATTTTTTAGAGAAGTTTTAGATGAAAAAAACTGAGTGGAAAATACAGAGTTTTCCCATTTTCCTTTTTTCCTACCCCTACACAGTTTCTACTGTTATTAACATCTTGCATTAGTATGATACATTCATTATATTTCATGAGAAAATATTGATTACATTATTATTAACTAATGTCCATAGTTTACAATAGAGTTTGCTCTTTGTCTTACACATTTCTGTGGATTTTGACAAATATATAATGACATGTATCCACCAGCACTGTATCATCCTGAATAGTTTCATAGCCTTAAGACTGCCTTGTATTTCACTTGTTAATTCCTCCTCTCTCCTTGAACTTCTGGCCACTGAAGTGTCTGTCTCCATAGTGTTGCCTTTTCTGGAACATCATGTAGTTGGAGTCATACATTATGTAGCAAATTCAGATTAGCTTCTTTCCTGTTGCAACATACATTTAAGATTCTTCCATGTCTTTTCATAGCTTAATACATAATTTATTTATATTGATGAATAATATTATATGGAAGACCATAGTTTATACATTCACCTACTAAAGAACATCTTGGTTGCTTCTAGGTTTTGGCAATTATGAATAAAACTGCTATAAACATAAACAAAAAATTGCAGGTTTTTGTATGGACCTAAGTTTTCAGCTCATTTGGGTAAAGGCCAAGGAACACAATTCTGGATCATGGTAAAACTATGTAAGAAGCTTTTTAAGGAAATACCAAATTATCTTATAGAGTGATTGTTCCACTTTTCACTCCCATCAGCAGTGAATGAGAATTCCTGTTGCTCTACATTCTCACTTAGAATTTCATGTTGTTGGTGTTTTGATTTCTTAGTATTCTAATAGGTATGTAGGAGTATCTCATTGTTTTAATTTGCAATTCCTTAGTGGCATATGATGTTGAGCATCTTTTGATACAGTTACTTGCTTTCTATCTTCTTTGATGAAGTATTCAGATACTTTGCCCATTTTTTCATTGTGTTGTTTGTTTTCTTTTATTGAGTTTTATGAGTTCTTTGTATATTTTGGATAACAGTCTTTTATCAGATATGTATTTAGTAAAGATTTTTTTCAGTCTATGACTTGTCTTTTTTTTTTTTTTTAAAGAGTTTTTGTTTTTTTTTTTTTTTTTTTTTTGTACGTTTTTTTTTTTTTTTTTTTTTTTTGGCGCACCTAGGTGACTCAGTTGAGTGTCTGATTTCAGCTCAGGTCATGATTTCACAGTTTGTGATTTCAAGCCCTGCATCGGGTTCTGTGCTGACAACTCAGAGCCTGGAGCCTGCTTCAGATTCTGTGTCTCCCTCTCTTCCTTCCCCTTCCTTGCTCATGCTCTCTCTCTCTCTCTTTCTCTCTCTCTCTCTCAAAAAATCAGTAAACATTTTAAAAAATTAAAAATAAAGTGCATTTTTTTGTTTTCACCCCATTTGGCAATCTTTGTCTTTTAATTTGTATGTTTAGACCATTTATATTTAACATAATTATGATATAATTGGATTAAAGTCTATCATTTTTTCTAGTTGATTCCTATTTGTTCCATCTGTTCTTTGCTCCTTTTTCTCTCTTTTTCTGCCTGCTTTTGGATTGAATATTTTTTATGGTTCCATTTTATCTCCATTATTGGCATTTTTTGTACCTCTTTCAAACAAATTTTCGTGATTTTCCTAGAGTTTATAATACAGTCTTTTATTAACCACAGTCATCTTTCCAATAATATTGCACGACTTCATGTATAGGTTAAGTACCTTATAATAATACCCCCAGTTTCTGCCTCCTAATTTTGTGCTACAGTTGTCATGAATTTTCTTTATCATATGCTATAATTTCATAACACTTTGCTACTAGTTTTGCTTTAGACAGTCAGTTATCTTTTAGGTGATTAACAATATGAAAACATGTCTTTTACATTTGTCTTCATTTATCCTTTCTTAGACACCTTTATTTCTTTGTATAGATCCAAGTTTTATTGGGCAGGTCTGTGGGTAGTGAATAATCAAGTTTTATTTACCTGAAAAGATATTTCAAACTTCTGGCTTCTAGTCCATCATGTAAGGAGCTTAGAAGTTGCTATTCCACCCTAATAACAAGTATTTAAAAAGCTGAACAAACTGAAAAATCATCCGCTCTTTTAGATTTATCTGAGAAGTGAGGTCACAGTACAAACCTCTGTCCCATAAATTGGAGACATATAGGTAGATAGAATCACAACTTATTTAAGAAGCCCACCTCCATGGGAATGAGTACTGGGATAGAAAAGCCCTAAACTGTGATTAACAAATTGCTGGAGGTTCATTGTGGACAAACTTAAGAAATCAAAACTCCAGGGGATCCCAGTTATTGGAAGGCTCTTATGCTTTTATGAGTTTTATCTGAGAAACTTTACCAGATTCTCACAGTGAAAAGCCTCTCATGCTTCCAACAAGGGTAGAGAAAAATAAACCATTTTGAATTATGCTAGAGCATTCTGTTCTTTTTTTAATTAATTAGTTTATTTAAATTTTAGTTAATATACAGTGCAATATTGGTTTCAGGAGTAGAATTCAGTGGTTCATCACTTAAATACAATGGGGCATTTGTTGTGATGAGCATTCTGTTCTTAACAAGGCCTGCTCCCAGTAGAAATTATTTTATTACAGCATAATCTGCTGAGATTTTATCAGAGCCTAATCAACCTGGGGGAGGGGAATTACCCAACTCCAGTTCACTCTCTTCTTCCACGTGGGGAAGGGAAATAACCAACACCAATCTCCTTTAGCTATCGTCTCCCTCCTAACGGTGGGGGGCGGGGGGACTGAGAAGTATTGGTGAAGTTGACAGTCTAGGGGCACAGACTTATCCAAAGACTGAAACCTAATCATGGTACTATAAAGTGCTTCTACTCTCTCCACACCTTACCACTACTTATTAGGTCCTACTCACCACAGCTCATTTTACCCAGTGCATCATATCTTCTTTTCAATAAGAGACTACAAGCCATACTAAAAGGAATAAACAAACAAACACACTTTAAAGAGAGAGCGCAAGTATCAGAGCTAGACTAGAGATGGCAGGGATATTGGGGTTATCAGACCATAAATTTTAAAACCACTATGAATAATATGCTAAAGACTAAATTCTTCTTTTTCTTCAACTCTGTTTCCTTCTTCTGGATCCTAATTACATATATGGTATACCATTTAATATTGTCTCACAGCTCCTAGATACTCTGCCCTGGTTTTTGTTTGTTTGTTTGTTTTGGGTTTTTTAATGCACTTTTTTCTCTTTGTGTTTCAGTTTGAGTAATTTGTGTTGCCCTATCTTCAAGTTCCTTAATTTTTTCCTTGGCTGTGTTGAGTCTGCTTTGAGCCTTTCAAAAGCATTATTTAGCTCTCTTACTACATTTTTTAATTTTAGAATTTCCATTAAATTATTTTTTTATGATATCAGTATTTCTGCTGAAATTCCCTATGTGTTCATACTTGTCATTCTTTTTTTTTCACTTAAGACATTAACTTATTTATCACAGATATATTAAATTCCCTGTCATATCATTCCAGTATCTCAGTTTGCCCTGATTCTGTTTGAGATAATTGCTTTGTCTCTTAAAGCACTTTATTTTCTTGTTTTTTTTCTTTGTCGTAGTTTTTATTGCATACTTACCTTATATGTAATATTGTGTGTAAAATCGTGATGTAAATGTTATATTTTTTGAAAGTGTGCACAGTTCTTCTCCTAAGATATTAATATGGAACATTGAGTGAATTTAGTTAGTATAGGAACCTATGTTTGAGATCTTTTTTGTTCTTATGTTTGCTTTCATTGTGTCTTCGGCTTCAAAACATTTTTCTTAGGATAGGAGTTGAGTTTCCAGAGGGTTGTTGTTGTTGTTGTTGTGTGTGTGTGTGTGTGTGTGTGTGTCTATTTTATCAATCCTACTCCACCTGCAACTTTGAGGCTTCCCAGTACATTTGCACCTCAGAGCAATTTTCTCAGGGCACTGTTGCCCATCCTTGACCATAATCTTCTCTTGCTTGGTACTCATGCTTGCTAGCCTAGTGGTGGGGATCAGTGAGAATCCTATGTTGTCCTGGTCCATCCTCAGTCTTAGACAAGCTACGAAGTCTGTTGCTTTTAAAGAAGGTCAGGAAATGATCTCGTTCCAGATCTTTAGAATTGTTATACCACTGTGGGAGGAATACAATACTGTCTTCTGACCAAGACCCACCAAAGATACAAGGAAGAGTTTGACTGTCTTGGAGAGTTAGGTCAGGATCTCTGAGAAAGCCCTAAGGCCATAGGGCCAGATTTTCTTATGAGCATCCAGTGGAGGTCTGTTGAGAAGAACATGTGAGAGTTGTGAGTTTCCCTTGTGTCTGGGACTCCCAAGAGTGCCATGTTGTCACATCACCCATGCTTTGCCTTTAGTAGTTTTTTTTAATGTTTATTTTTTTTATTTGGAGAATGGGGGGAGGGACAGAGAGAGAAGGAGAGAGAGAATCCCAAGAAAGCTTGATGCTGTTAGCAAAGAGTTTGACATGGTTCTCAGACCCACAAACTGTAAGATCATGACCTGAGCCAAAATCAAATTGGCCACTTAACTGACTAAGCCACTCAGGCTACCCATTGCCTTTAATAATTTGTTTAAAATTTTTATATGAATTTTTATTAACCTACTACTGTGATGTCCAGTGTTTCTTCCTTTTGTGCTCTGCCACAGGTGGACCTTTGCTCATGTTCCATCTCTCACTGGTGGCACCTGTAGACTTCAGGCTTTTTGATTGTCCTATGGCCTCATATCTCTGATAGGTTCAGGAAAAGTTATAGTTTTGTTATTTATCCAGCTATTGTTGTTGTCATTGTTGTTAGGGTATGAGCAATACTATTCCCAGATTTCTACATCCTGGACTTCTTTGTGTTTTAAGAATTTTTTTTCGTAATCTATCCCATATGTATTTAATATGTAGCATAGTTGATATTTCCTTTTATTTATGGTTTTTTTCCTTTTTGACTTACAGTTACTTAATGACTTTTTAAAAATTTTCAGGGTGGTTGAGATTTTTATTTAACCTTTTGATCTTTATTTCTATTGTTTTAACATTGTCGTTGAAGAATAGGGACAATTAGATATTCACTTTGAGAAATATATTGAAGTTGTTCTTTTGACTTTTTGACCAGAATGTATGTTTGAAATTTATGGGATAGCACATTTAATATCTCTATTAAGCCAAGTTTACTAATTATTAATAGTGGGTTCTCTATAATACTTTTTGCCTACTTAATCTGTTAAGGATTAAAATAAGCATGTTAAAGGTAATGATTATGATAATGGTTTTACCATTTTTCTTGAATTGACTCTTCCTGGTTGTTTTAGTTATTTTGTAAGCTGGCTTTCAGCCCAGAAGTGTTTATAAATGTCTTTATTTCAGAATATCATAACAAAATAATCCTTTGATTTCACTTAGTTCTTTTTTTTTTTTTTTTTTTGTAATGCCACTTCTGATTTTTTTCTTGCTTTCTTGCATCTTTGCCCGTCTATTTTTAATCTATCTACTGTGTTCATTGCCTGGGTGGCTCAGTCAGTTGAGCGTCTGACTTCGGCTCAGCTCATGATCTCACATTTGTGGGTTTGAGCCCCACATCGGACTCTGTGCTGACAGCTGAGAGCCTGGAGGCTGCTTCCAATTCCGTGTGTCCCTCTCTCTCTGCTCCTCCCCCACTCACCCTCTGTTTCTCTCTCTCTCTCTCAAAAGTAAATAAACATTAAAGAAAATTTAATCCATCTACTGTGTCCATATCCATTGCAAAAACTCAATTCCAAGTTTACTGTCATCTTTTTCCCTAGACTACTGAAATAGGAACCTAATTGGTCTCCTTGTTTTTGCTTTTACCTTAGTGAAATCCATACCTGACTCTATAGGCAAAGTGATCATTTCCCAACTGAAAACTCTCCCATGGCTTCTCTCATACTTCTTACCATGCCTTATATTATATAATCTACCCCCAGCCTACCTCTCCAAACTCCTCTCATACCACTCTCCCCTTTGCTTGCTCTGTTCTAGTTATACTGGTCTTGTTTCTTACCCTTAAACATGACATGCTTTTACACTAGCCAATCTACCCAGAAGACTTCTTTTTGTGACTAATGCCTTCTTTTCTTTTAGGACTAAGTGCATTTGTCAGAGAATTTTTTTCTGACTACCTAATCAAAAGTAGCCATTCTGTCACTCTGTTCTATCACTATCACTCATTCTGTCACTCTGAGTCACTCTATTGTGTTGTTTTATTTTTTTTCTTTAAAGCATTTACTAGTATCTCAATTAGTCTTGATTGTTTATTTGTATACTCTGTGAGAGTGGGTACCTTGTATGGGTTGTTTACTGTTGTCTCCCTGGCATCTATAACCCTACCCTGCACATCTCAGGGCAGTTTTCTTCAGCTATTTTTTTGGTCATTAGATCTTAATTTAATCAATTTTCTCAGAAAACTTCTTTTATATTTACTTTGCCTTGTCTGGAGCAGTTTTCTTGCGGATCTTCTTATCTTATTTTTATGTTTTTCCTTCAGTATCTCAGAATTTTTTTCAAGTTTGTCACTAATTCTTTGGTTATTTGTTCTGTACTATATAATATTCTGTTCACTCCATTCACTGGGATTGATATGTATAGTTCTGCATTCACATTATTTTCTCTCCATACATTGTTGGGCTTTTTTTCCTGATTATTTTGTTCCTCTTCACACAAGGTCCTTGTGGATTATGTTGGAAAAATTATTCCTCAGGTTGGGGCACTTCTTTTGAACTACTAAATTTGTTTGTCTCACATTTTGGTTTATTTTTTTTGCTGATCATTACAGAGAGAGTCCAGAGTTTGCCTATTACCAGGAGTTGAGGTGAGTTGAAGTTTTGGTATAGATTATATTTAAACTCCTTGAATGATTTCAGGTTTCTGAGATATTCAAGATCAGTATGGGAAGTGAGGTTGTGGTAAAAGGAAGAGTCAGGTCTGATATAGGGATGAGTCATTTTCATCAAGGGAAAACTCTGCAGCCTTGGAGAGTCAATGGAATCAGGGACTCATCCAGCTATGTCTGAAGGTGGGATAAATGTACGAATAAGCTAGAGCCACCTGTTGGTTATTTGTATCAGTTCTGGCAGGAACACCTAGCATGGTTTCCAGCACAGAGTTAGTCCATAGGATATATTTGTGAAATGAACCAAAATACACTGACTAATGAATTTCTAACTCTGTGCTGGGTGCTATGGGAAATACACAGATGATAAAATGGCATCCCGTTCCTGCAGTGAGCTCCATCTAATAGGGGTATTAGCCATTTGAAGAGTTAAATAATAAAGGAAGAATTTTTTCAAGAAATTCAGATGTGCTAAAAGAAGGGAGACTGCCCTCTGAACTGGTTAATTGGGGAATTTTTCCAGAAGGGGACAATATTAGCTGGGTCTTAAAGAAGTGGTTGGAAAAAGGAAGGATGTGGTTAGGGTGGACTAGATGGTAGGAGTAGTTGATATAAAGATGATGTAGTGGCCCAAATCAGCACACTTTATGTGGGAGAAATGAAAGGTTCAGTTTGTCTAGGACAGACAAAGCATGCAGGGTATAGAGTATTACTCCATTTCACTAATACATACCCTTTCCTTTGACTTCTCTGAAAACATCACTTATACAAGGTTTTTGCGTATGCAGCAGATGCTTGAGAAGATTTAAGGTGCCAGAGATGTTTTATGCTGTCATGGTGCTTGCCCTGGCCCAGTGGGCCTGGACCTTGATTGCTAAGCATAGGATTTTAGCCCTTACCTTATGGCTACAGGAAAGTATTGGAGACCTTTGAGCTGAGAAGAAAGAACTATCATTAGAACTGTTTCAGGAAGCTCCATTGGTATATTTCCATTGGTGAGAGAGTGATAGAACACAAGATATCTCCTCCTGTGCTTTTCTTTCTTCTCCTCGTTTGTCTCTTCTCTATTTCTTCCTTTGCCCCAAACTTGATCAGTTTTCTGAGATATTCCCTAGAGTGGCTTCTGATTCCTACCATCCCCAAAGTAGTAACAAGGTCAACAGTACACATTTTACCTCCTAGTAGCTACTGCAATTTGGACCTTGGTTAGTATGCCAGATATAGCAGAGGTTTTAGAATTTTCCAAAAGGAGAGTTTTGCATCCTGAACTCTAACCTGGGGGCCTACAAGATAGATGTCATGTTCTTATTATATGGCTTATGAAAATTGGCCTTCAGAATAGACATAGCAAATTACAGCAAGATTATGTTTTCACCCCATGCCTTGGGGATGGATGGAGAGGAGGAAGTGTTAGGCTCACTGATTGCCTAAGTTTCTAATATTTTTTGCATCATCTCAAGAACCACCTTGCCTAAAGAGCCTGAGAGATCTTCATATAGACAAAAAGTTGAGACTTTCCTTGACTTATCACTCTGCCTCCGGAGTCACTGCCTGTGGAAGATAGGGAGGTCCAGTCCCACCACTGTCCAATCTTGTCCTTCCTTTGGCCACTCACCAAAGTGGGGCATCTCACTAATGGGAATGGAGATGAAAGTATCACCCAGATATCATCAGGATTACACTCTTCTGATGTTTTGAATTTTCTAAACTTGTTCCATATTACTCCATTTCACTAATATACCCCCTTTCCTTTGACTTTTCTGAAAACATCATTTACACAGGTTTGTGTGCGTGCAGCAGATGCTTGAGAAGATTTAAGGTATCAGAGATGTTTTATGCTGTCATGGTGCTTGCTCTTGGCCTCATCTGTCATGTGTTTCTCATGTGCTTGATACTATTTTGTGCTGTCAACTTCCATTGTACATTGGCAAACTTTGCTCCAAACAAACAGGACAAACTTAGTCATACATGACTATTTAATTAAACAGGACTAATTATGAAAAGTCCTCAGTTCCCTTAACCATATTTCATGTGCTCAAAAACTACATGTGATTCATGGCTCCTATACTGGACAGTGAAGGTTTTTAATACTCTCATCATCATAGAATGTTCTATCGGAACTGCTGGTCTAGAATAATACTGCCACATTCCGTCAGGATGGTCCACGTGGATGTAGGTTCTCCAAGGTTGGTTCAAGTTCTTCACTGCCACTCTGTGAAGTAGATATACCTCTTCATTATTGCAATTGTCCACCTGGTAACTTTTAGAGTAGACAAACATACACATACACACAGTTACCCATTAATTCTTATAAAATGGATATTATAAACCAATAAGGAAGAGGGGAAGCATTTTCCAAATTGTTCTGTAATTACTCACAATAGAATTACTACCTCATGCTATTAAACAAAGAAGTCCCCTCCTTTCAAATTATGCCCCTTGAGCCTCAGAAATAGGAAAATAAACTCATTTCTGAACCTCTCTCCTTCAGTAGCAGGTCATTCAGCTCTAAAAGGATGCATAGAAGGTTTTTTTTTATCTATTCATTTTGAGCGCCCAGTGAAGTGCTCATCTTCTCCCCCATCTGTGCTGAGGCTCTGGAGGTAGAGGCAGAGATCTTCAGCAATGGGATGACCTTCTTAGATGGTACAGTCTTTGTCATTTCACACTTTAACCTCAAAGGAAGTCCTTCTTGTTCTTGGGATGGAGTACTTCAGTTCCCACAACTCTTCTCTGAAGTCACTGTAGAGTGGGTGGAGGGAGGTGAGGTGATGCTTTAGTCTGAACTTTTTGGGTAACCTTGGGAGTGGATCTATTAAAACCAGAGGGTATTTTTCTTTACCACACCACCCCCAGGATTCCATTTCCTGCAGATGTGTTATCAGCAACTCAAGCCATCTTGGCCCAGACCTTTGGATCATGCCTTAAGAGGACTCCACCCTCTGACTTGGGCTCCATTTGTACCTCTTCAGTGGAAACAGTGACTTTCTTTGCCCTGGCCTCGTGGGCAGCCTCTTTCCTCTCTTTCATGATTAACTGAAGTGGGAATTAGGATTACTGCCCCTGTGGGTAAAAGACATTTTGCTCCATGTTGGAGAAAGAGGTGGGTAATGGCTTCATTTGCCACTACTATCCATGGATATTAATAGAACCTTTGTCCTGATGCAAACTCCTGCTTCTGTCCCTGGCCCTTTCCAATCTCTTACTCTGTTTTGATTTCTAATCACCCCTTTTTCTGACCCTGATGGTATCCCAGACCGTTCTTCTTTTCCTCACTGCCATTCTTGGAGCCACTGCCCTGTACTCAAGGTGAGCTGAGAGGGGCAGTCTCTCAAGGTCTAGGCAGAACACCTCAAGGGTGGGGGATGAAGACATGGGGAGAGGTACACAGACTCTGAATGCTGGTACCTGCCTGCCAAGGCTGGAACTTCCATGGCCTTCCCTCCTTTCTGTCTCTGAACTTCTTTCAACAGAGGAGCCCTTATCATCTGGCCCCCAGGCTATCCAACACCTTGGGTCTTCCCTCTGTCCCCTATTTGTGGGCATTCAGCTATGCCGAGGGAGAGAGCTGGCCCATTCCCCCACATTTAAGGGTCAGGGAGATTCACAAGCATGGTAGTTGAGGCCCAGGCAGTGACATCTGGAATCAAGTCACCCTTGGGCCACAGGACCCCCAGCAGAGGGAGCAGGCTCCAAACTTTTGCCTTTCCTTAGCCAATCCCTAATGATTTTATAAAAAATCCACTTTGTTATTTAATTATCCAAATTATGCATGAATACATTGTCTTCTTGTAACATTTTATCTTCCTGTAAAAAAATGATTATACAATCATAAGGCTAATTAAACTGCCTCACCAGATCCCAATCCCCTTTCCCAGTTCCCACAAGTAACTATAATTCCCAGCAAGGCATTTATCTTTCCAGAGCTCTTTCTGTACATTTCCTTACTAACCCTATATCTATCTATAGAAAATGGCATTTTTCTGTGCTTTTCAGCCTCCCTCCCTCCTTCCCTTCCTTCCTTTCTTTCCTTCTCATAAATGATGTACTGTACCTGTCACCCTACAGTTGTCAGTCAGTGACTTCTCATAGAGATCTCTCCATGTTCGTTCAAAGAGATCATGTGCATTTTGAATAGCTGTGCAATGTCCTCTAGCACGAACACACCTCAGTTTACCTATTCATCTCTGGTTGATGGACATTTTGTGTGTCTCCAAGATTTCACCACTACAAATAGGCTGCGATGAGTATTGTTGCATATGCTTCATTAAACACATGAACAAGCATCTTTCTTGGGTAGATACACTATAAGGAACCACAGGCTCATAGGGTATGTATATTTACATTTAGTAGAGTCTGTCAACTTGATCTCTAGAGAAAAGCTGTGCCCATCAACAGCCACAACATTACATATCTACTAACAGCCTGTTGAAACCATTGTCTTGATATTATCAAATGTTGCATACAGAATTTCTAACTTTTGCATTTCTCAACTTCCTTAGTGATGCTAAACATCTTTTTATATATTTATTGGGCATTTTTGTTTATTCTTATGCTAATTACCTGTTCATATCCTTTTTCTATTAAGTAGTTAATATATTATTTGTTAACTTTTTGATACTCCTTATATACTCTGGATATTAATTCTTTGTTATAAGTATTACAAATATTTTTTCCCACTGTCTCATTCATCCTTTATTTTATAATATCTTTTGATTATATCAAAGTGTTTCATTTTGTTGGAGAAAATGATCAATTTTTAAAATGACTTGATTTTTTGTGTCTTAATTAAAAAGGTTTCTTCTTAGGGCACCTGGGTGGCTCATTCAGTTAAACGTCCCACTCTTGATTTCAGCTCAGGTCATGATCTCACACTTCTTCAGATCGAGCCGCGCACTGGGCTCTGTGCAGACAGCACAGAGGCTGCTTGGAATTCTCTCTCTCCCTACCGCTACTTTGCTCTCTCTCTCTCAAAATAAATAAACTTTTTTTTTAAAGGCTTCTTCTCAGGATGGCTGGGTGGCTCAGTCAGTTAAGTGTCTGACTTCGGCTAGGTCATGCTCTTGCGGTTCGTGGGTTCAAGGCCCTCGCGGGGCTCTGTGCTGACAGCTCAGAGCCGGGAGCCTGCTTTGGATTCTCTGTCTCCCTCTCTCTCTGCCCCTCCCCTGCTCATGCACCCCCCTCTCAAAAATAAACATTAAAAAAAATTTTTTAAAGGCTTCTTCTTCCCCAAGGTCATAAACATATTTTCCTATATTTTCCACTATGTTTATTCTTTATATTTAGGGCTTTAATATGACTGAATTTCTTCTTGTGAATGGTATGAAGTGGGATCTAGCTTTATTTTTCCTCTTAAGTGATAACTGTGTGGAAGCTTTGTTGTTGTCTGCTCAGTGCTTATTCTTCCCTCTTCCCTTGCTAACAGTATTCTGAATTTCCCAGCTGGGTGGTTTGTGTGGATTTGTTCTCACCCTCACCTCTTAAAGTGGATGCTACTTGGCTTAAGCCAATCAGTGCATCCCATCTCCCTGGCTGTAGGACACTAATGGTTCAAATGGATAAAACACCCTTTGGGAGCCGGTGATACATGAAGTAATGTTTTCTGTGAACTTCTGAAAAAGATACTTTCTTTTCACTCTTGGCTTAGTTCCTCTGATAATCCTCTTACTTTCACGAGGGAAGCTATTCTTAGGATGAACCAGTGCAGTGGAAAGCAAGGATGAGAGAGCAAAAGAAGGTTCTTGCTGACATCATTGATCTACTGGATCTATCCTGTTCTGAAATCTAACCTACCTCTGGACCTTTTTCATGAACCAGGACATTTTCTTTATTGTTTGAGTTGAGTTTTCTTTTACTTAAAACTACTACTTAACGTCTTTTACTTATAATTGGTTAGTATTCCTAACCAGTTTAATAACAACTGTCTCAATACTTTTCATTGAAAGATTCATATGTTTCACACTGATATGAAATACCACTTGTGGTAGACTCAGGCCTGCTTACTGAAAGACCCAGAGTAAACATGAACAAAAAACTTTAAGACTCTATAGCTACGTAAGGATAGATTGCCCAAAACACTGGCAACAAGAATTTTCAAGGCTTAGAATAAATATATTAGTCCTGTATGATGCTACTGAAGAGCAGAGTTATTGCTTTATTTGTTAGTATAAGCTGTTTCTGGTGCTCACATAGGTGGGATTGAATAAGGCAATGAGTACTCTTCTGGGCTCTTCTCATCTGGTGGACATCTTATTCTGTGAGGGCTACCAAGACCTTTGAACTTGGGGGATGCCTTTATGAGAAAACAAGAAAGGCAGTGGAGAGCCACACCACCCACATGCATTATCAACTCCTGAATATCCTTTGTGCTGCTAATTATTAACTACTTCAGCAGTAAACCAAAATAAAAGCAACCTTGAAGAGAGTCCAAGTTAGCATTATCACCCATTCCTGAATCTAAACTTTATCTTGCTTCTTAAATCCCATGAATATGTGGATATATTTCTAGACTCTTTATTCTCTCTCCTTGACTTATTTATTTATGTATCAGTACCACACCGTTTTAATTTTTAATGTTTATTTATTTTGAGAGAGAGAGAGAGAGAGAGAGAGAGAGAGAGAGGGAGGGAGGGAGAGGGAGGGAGGGAGAGAGAGAATGCAAGTGGGGTAGGGGCAGACAGAGAGAGGGAAAGGGAATCCCAAGCAGGCTCCATGTTTTCATCTCACAGCCCATCGTGGGGCTCAATTTTATGAACTGTGAGATCATGACCTGAGCTGAAATCAAGAGTCAGACACTTAACTGACTGAGCCACCTGGGTGCCCCCTTCCACTGTTTTAATTCCTGTTGTTTTATTAATGCATTTTGATATTATAGAGGGCAACTCTTCCACCACTGTTCTTCAAAATGATCTTGAATATTCTTCCATATGAATTTTAAAATCAGTCTTTTGTGGTATTTGGGAAAGCTGCTGATTTTTGTTTGTTGATCTTGTGTCTGGACATACCATTTCACTCCTGAGTTTTCTGTGTAGAATCTCACATTATTGAGAGGTAATATAGTATAGTGATTAAGAACACAGATTCTCAAGTTAGACTACCTGGGTTTCAATCTGGCTCTGCCATTTACTAGCCAAGTACCTCAAGATCACTATTATTTAGTTTCCTCATCTATAAAAATGGGTTTGATACTAATACTTACCTCATAAAATGGCTGTTAGGATAAATAAGTTAAGATACACAAAGTATTTAATGTAAAACAAGCAGTAATAACAATCATCATTTATTTATTTAAAAATAACAAGTTTAGATTTTTTTCAATCCTCATACCTATATTTCTTATCTTAACTCCCTGGATAAGACTTCAATATGTCATTGAACAGTAACATGGATAACAGGTATTGTTGTCTTGTTCCTGCCTTTCATGGGATTTCTTCTAATGTATTTCTGTTAAAGTATAGTTGCTATGGATTTCTAGCATATTCCTTGATCTTATTAAGGATTCTTCCTGGTAGTGCTAGTATAAAGAGTTGGCTGAAGCAATGAGTGAAGGAGTAGGCTAATCTTGCGCACAGCCCATTAGACAGGAAGTAGCCAGGGCCGCTAGAGAAGTAGAGACAGGGCTGCAGGTGCTCCAAGCAGGCCAGTTACCCACCCTCTTCTCTTGCTGTCTCAGGTTTGAAAGGGTCATCATGGAGATATGCTTGAGATGAGCATGTAGTGGTCTCTTGGCAGCAATGGAGAAGGCTCAGGCCTGTGTGTATAAGTATGTATGCAGGGATATATCTGTGTGTGCATAAGTGAGCGTGTGTGTTCACTCTGGTCCTGGTCCCTGCATCAGAAGGTTTATGGGGCCCTGCCTCACTGTCCTTTCTGCAGCAGGGCTAGAGCAGCTCCTGACTGCTGTGTCTTTTTGAATTCTCATATTTTTCTGTAGTAGCACCCTTGTGTCATTTGCCTCCACCCCCTAGAGGCAGGCAGGGTGATGACTGAAGCATCAGACCTGTGGTTTCCATAACAGGAAGTGATTTAGATGCTGAAAGCTAATTTTAGATGAGCCGATATGGGGTTTTCAAAGAATGTTTCAGGGGAGGTTTCAGGCTCAAGGTTCAGCCCCCCTGCTTCTCTCATCTACAAGGGACTGACAGTATTCCACAGTCATTGTCACCGTCTAGCTGGGTGAGCTCATGTCCAGCTGGGTAGTGCTCCCAGCTAAAAAGCCAGAGCTGGTTTTCCCTGGATTCCAGGCTGCCTGAGTCATTGTTTCTGGTGTCAAGCTCCAAGCAGAATCTTGTGACTCAGCATAGTCTGGCTATAGGCCAGGCTGACACAGGGCCTCTTACCCTGGCGACAGCTGCCTGGGAGGCTCCGAGGGTCCTGTCAGGACAGGGCCATCTACCCCCACTCAGGCTGAGGCCTGGGTCAGAGATTAGTTGAAGCTTCTGGCCCAAGAAAAGTGTCATCTTGATTAGCATGCACTTAAGTAGGGCATCTTCTCCAGGCCATCGCTTCCTGAGCCTCTTAGAAGGGAGGATACTCAGACCCATTATGGCCACATTAGCAATTCCATCATTGCTTCAGTCCTGGAGGTTAGGATTCCTTCTGGTAGCAGCAGACACACACACACACACACACACACACACACACACACACACACAAAATAGAGGAATTAGCACAGAACTTTCAGAGAGTTCTGTCCTCCTGAAGCTGTCCGCACTGGTGAGCACCTTCAGAGCTAAATGGTTTCTGTTTGTTAAGGCCTGAACACAGAAAATGGAAGATGGGCTGTCTTTGCTCACCTCAGCTTACCTTTGATCGCCTCCCATTTCCACAGAAATCCCTGCAGCAGAGAATGCCACCCCCATTCTCAGAGAAGAAACCAGGTCTTACTATACTAAAGAAGATGGCCCAGAGTGATATTGTATAGGTGGCATTCAGAGCCAGGCAAGGTGCTAGCCCCTGCACGATACTGCCAAGGGGATGTCTAACATTCAGAGAAGGAGCTCTGCCTGTCTGATCCAGGAAGCAGCCAACCGTTAACCCTTGTCACAAGCCTGGGGCCTCTGGAAAGCTAGGGAAAATACAATGGAAGTCTCTGCCACTGCTCAGTCTACCCCTTGTCCTGCTGTGAGGTGAGATGTAGCCTCAGAGCTGAGGCCAGGCCTTTAGGTCTTAGTTGGTATGTAAGAGGAAACTCGGCTCCCCAGAGAGGCTGTGGACAGATGTTTCCAGAGGGAAACAGGCAGCCTTCTCTTTGGCCTCCATAACCAATCAGTCCCCTGAAGAGAACCAAACAGGGAAGGACTCAAGACCAAAGCTAAGGCTGGGCTCAGATCCAGAGAGGAAGAGAGCATTCTCACAAGTCTCCAGCATTTATAGACTGATAACATAGAGTTAGATAGTATAAGCTAAGCCCTGCTTGAGAGTTCCATAGAAGGTATCTTTGACCTATTTTCAAGGCCTGTGGTGGCAGGAGGAATTTTTGGCCACATCATAAAGAGTTTTGCGGCCACCTCTGATAGACCCAGCTCAGGAAGTTGTAATTTTCCACTATTAGGTTGTTAGTCACCAAAGTGATCCCTGCCCCCAGCTCCTGGCTCCTGCACTGCAGCAGGCTGACACAGGTGGGCCTTCCAGTGTGGAAGCCCTGCCTCCTTAGGTTAGGTCTCAGCAGCATGCCAGAAGTTTAGGAGGCCCTGAGCATTGAGGTTGGGCCCTCTGTGTGCCTGACTTATTTGTGGATCCTCACAGCTCCATTCCAAGATTTACATAACCATCTTGAGCACTTTGTCTTCCCTGGGAGATTTAGTTTTGGGCAAGAAATTCCTTAAGATATCAATGAAGGGATGTGGGTAGAGAGTAGCTCCCAGAAAATCCACTCAATGGAAGACCCATGTACTCTGTGGTATCAATAACTGTGTGAGCCCAGTCTATGACCTTTTGGAGCATTTTCATTTTAAGAAAAGAGAAAGTCTTATGCCAAAGAAATACATTAATAGAGATATTTCATAAAGCACTTTCAGGAAACCATGCAGGGTTCAGAGCTCCTTGCCCATTAGAAAGATGGGGTAGTGTGGTGTTCACACCTGGATCCCCAGGCTTCACTCAGAGAGACAGAATTAGATGCAACTCACCCCTCTGTTGGAATTTTTTCTAGTTAATCCCCTTTCCCAAACTCCTGAGTTGTCTCATCTCAGCTCCTGGGCTCAACTGGGTGCCTCTGAGGAGCACTCCTGCTCCTGGAATTGGTGGAGCATTGCCAGGCTGAGGGCTGAGGAGGGCTGGCCCCTGACTCCTGCCCCTAAAGTCACAGGGATAGTCATGCATCTCAGTTGCCAGCTAGTAGCATTTTCCTAAATGGAAAAGGCAGGAGTGAAGTCCTCTCTGGCCTTTAGGAGAACCTTTCTCCCTGAGTCTTCAGCTGTCTCTGGCTTGGCCTCTGTGATGGTCTCTCAGTGAAGGCATGAATATGGTAGACAAACACACAGAGAAGCAGTTTCTGCCTTGGTAGCAGGGAGAATGGGGTGGGAATGAAGGAACTAAATTTTTCCTGGTCTTACTTCTACCAGAAACAGTCTTAATGTGACCACAGTATTTGGTTGGTTGGCTGGTTGGTTGGCTGGTTGGTTGGTTTGAAAGTAACCCTTTTTCTGAAGTCCTGCTGCCTTGATTCTGGAGGAGCTGAGGATTGGCCTAATGTCCCAGGTGTTTGGGAGCCTCCAAGGGCCCTTTTCATGCTTGTGAAGTGATACCCCTCACCTCTATCTCCAGCACCATAGCCAGGGCCTTGGTGCTGATGTGGATCAGAGGAGGGAGCTGAGAAATAAATTTATCTTCAAGCTCTGGACTGTCTTCTCAGGGCAAGGAATTTAGGAAGAGGATAGCTTGCTTCCCATGGGAAGGTAGGAATAGCAAATAAGCCAGCAATGCATCCTGGGCAGGTGTAGAGAGAGGCTAGTGGTTCACGTACAATACTACAATCAAGAAATTGAGACAACAGCTGGGTAGTAGTGAGGTGACCCCTCTGTCCTCAGAAAAACAGGAGTCTGAGCTCATAGGAAAGTGACTTTTAAATAACACAGGTGGGCAAGCCCCAGACATTACTGTAATCTCCTTTCACAGATACCTTTTCCGTAGTGTTTCTCACACGTTCCTACCTTAATCAACAGTGCTGACCACAACGAATGCCTTTCAGGATGACTCAAGACTACTTCTTAGGCTGGCCTTTGTGCCCTGAATCTAGGTAAGGATGCAGCTGGAAGTGGGACCAGCCCTGAATGGACAACAATCCCTAAACAGTCCTCAGGTTGTCACTTAGCCAAAAGTCTCACCAGTCAATTTGTTTCTAGGCAAAAGATAATACTGGCTTGAACCATTGTGGGTAGACTGGAGATGGTGAGAAATGTTGGATTCTGGATATACTTCAAAAAGGAGAGCCATCAGGATTTGCTGATGGATTAGATGTGGAATATGAGAGAGGAGCACATAGTCAATGATGATTCCAAGGGTTTGTTTCTGAGAAGCTAGAAAAAAGGTAGTGAAGTCACCTGAGATATGGAAGGCCATGGACGGCTTGGGTTTGAAGGAGAAGATGAGGAGTTCACTTTTGAACATGTAAAATGGATGATAATATCCACTTCCCAGGGCTGTAGTGAAGATTAAATAAGATATGAAAGTGCCTAGTACTATCACATAGCCAGCTTTCAGTAAATGTCACTTTCCCTTTTCCTGTCTCATGCAGGTGGCTAAAACATGGGCAACTGGGGGTCTTCTCTGCCACTTTGACCAATTGCCTTTTTGTAGAAATAATGAGCCAATCAGATGCCAAGTCATTCTCCTCTCAGGTGGTTTTCTCACCCTTCAGAAAACTTTCACTGTTGCTAACAGGGTCTTTCACTTTGTCAAAGTTTTCTCAGCAATGTTGACATACTGTTGGGATGATGAGTTTCTGCCTCCATGGTACCTTAGTGCCCAGGCAGCCCCTATCTCTGTGCCCACCCTTTCCATGTCAGTTACTCTGCAGGTGGCAGATAAGCAGGAAGCAATACCTTCTTATAACACTGAATAGAGATTAAGGGAAGGATTTTCTTTAGAATCTATACTTTTTTTATTATCAAAATATAGCTGACATAATATTAGATTACAACTTCCTCTTAGCTCTTGGAATCAAAATAAACTTTTGACTCTGGATAATATTGCTAGCATATGGCACCTTACAATTGTTGAATGAACAAAAGAGGTTATAACATGTATAGTACGAAATTTTTTCACAGAGGGTATAAATGTATACCTAACTCTCTGGATGGGGAAAAAGAAATGCTTAAAGAATGCTAACCAGAGTACCATCCCTATAAAGGGGATGTCTTTTGGGGCGCCTGGGTGGCTCAGTCGGTTAAGCGGGCGACTTCGGCTCAGGTCATGATCTCATAGCTCGTGAGTTCGAGCCCCTTGTCGGGCTCTATGCTGACAGCTCAGAGCCTGAAGCCTGTTTCAGATTCTGTGTCTCCCTCTCTCTGATCCTCCCCCCTTCATGCTCTGTCTCTCTCTGTCTCAAAAATAAATAAACGTTAAAAAAAAAAATAAAGGGGATGTCTTTTACTTTGCTTGTTTAGATTTTTAACAGTAAGCATATCATTCTTAAGACATTAATTTTTGGGGCGCCTGGGTGGCTCAGTCGGTTAAGTGTCTGACTTCTGCTCAGGTCATGATCTCAGGATCCATGAGTTCGAGCCCTGCATCGGGCTCTGTGCTGACAGCTCAGGGCCTGGAGCCTGCTTCGGATTCTGTGTCTCCCTCTCTCTCTGCCCCTCCTTCACTCATGCTCTGTCTCTGTCTCAGAAATAAATAGACATTAAAATTTTTTTTAAAAAAGACATTAATTTCTAAGAAGTCTCTGCTATGTTCAACTAAGGTTTGTGTAGCACAGCTACGTGACGGACCGGCTTTCTCATGAGATGTGTTGGTGGTTACATTGCTTCATCTGAAGGATAGCCTGACCTTGCTGTAACCACAGGGGGACAGGCAAAGCAGGGGCATGTGAGATGGCAAGAGCTTAGGAAAACAGATAACCTTCCTCAGAAGTGCCCACACTTTCCTCTTCCTCTGAGTTTGGAGACTTCCCAGACCCAGAACCATGTTCACTCTCAGAGAGAGAACCTTTGTTCCAGGCAGAAGTATGAACTACTCTGGAATTTTATTTTGTATATGTATACTTGTTGCTGGTGTAAGGGCTCCAGGTAAACATGGGTCACCTTTGATAGCTCAAGGGTAACAAATGTATATCCAGCTCTACTTGAGGGCCGCTTATAGGACTGACATCTACAAAAACAATGATATCCTTTTTACTCTGTTTAAATTTTGGAGATTGGTCCATGGGCACCTGCCAATGTGGGCATTAGCAAGTGAATCCCAAATACATGTGCTTCACTGGCCTATAAAATCATTCAGGAGGCAAGCTAAGTTTCCACGGGGTCTCTCAAGAAAGCTATCAAATTGTGTAGAAGCAGAACATTTGAGTGCCTGCCCTAATATTGTCCTGATCTAATGTTTATCTGGGCCCATTCTTAGAGTCCAGAACAGCCCAACTCTTGAAAAATAATACAATTCTCATACTCTTTGACCCTTGGGGTCCTACTGCAGTGTGCCAAACTATCTGGGGGAATATCACTGGATGGGTCACAGACCTCCTCCTTCTCCCCACAAGCCACTGAGGTGTGCTGATGGACATGGCTTCAATGCACCATTTGGCCCCAAAACTGAACGTCCCTGGAGAGCTTCTATCTCATTCCTGATGTTGCCATTTGTGTTGCAACTGTCCTTGCCTTGTTTTCTACCCCTTTCATCTTGACATCCCAGCCCTCTTGCTTTGGTATCTTTGGGGATTGATGCTGAGTGGAGAGGAGAGGTCTCCTTCATGGTGAGCAATGGTATGAACATATGGTGAACAGTAAATCTCTGCTGACCACTGACTGTTCCTCTCCTTACGGTTGTCCTCTCCCAGCCTGTATTGCTAACCTCTGTCTAACATTCCTCTTTGCTTGTCCATGGCCAGAAGCCCAGAAGATGTTTCAGACAGGGAGGATGTCCACTTGCACAACTGATTGCCAACATGCTTCAGCTTCAGTGGGCATCACCTCTGGGCGTTAGCCTGGATTGTGTCCAGGTGAAGGTGCTGAGTGGCAGTCAGTCTGATGGGCAGCAGATGTTCCTTCATCTGGAACCCTTCAAAGTTCCAGCAGTTTTAGGTACTGGAGCTTCAGGCAGAAGGATACTTGCTGTATCTTAAGTCCAATTCCTCATATGACCAGGATCACGATGTCCTGAGAGTGAGACACACCCTATCAGGTTCAGGTCCCAGGTCTCTCACCATCTGTCCCTGCTTCCTTCTGGATACCTCTGGCTCTGTCCAAGGGCATTTGGAAGTGGCCTTCAAGAGCCCAGGCTAGCTCAGCAGCAGAAGGTGGGAGAATCAAGAAAATACTGGAAAATTCTTTTGTTTACTGCTTTACTATCTATGTCCCTCACTAGAATGTAAATACCAGGATGACAGAGAATCTGTCATGTTTCTCCCTTGTCCCCAGTGCCCGAGACTGTGCCTGATACACAGTAATTATGTTCTCTCTCTATCTATATATACTCTCTCCCTCTCTCTCTCTCTATATATATATATAGAAAAAATATATATAGAAATATATATATATAGAAAATATATATATAGAAAATATATATATAAAATATAGAAAAATATATATGTCATATATATATTTTTAATATATATATATATATATATATTTTTTTTTTTTTTTTTTTAATGAATCAGTCCAACCATCCATCTAACCTGCTTCAGAATAGCTCACATTCTAGTCATTGGGCTATTTGGCAGTCCAGAGTGACCTAGGTGTTGAGTGGGAAGAAGAGCACCTCTACCTCAGAGGTGAGCAAGGCACAGGCCTACTGTGACCCCAGGAGATGCAGAAAGGTCCTCTTAGCAGAGTGGCAGCCAGGCATTAGGCCACATATCTCTTTAAAAGTAGCAGGAAGCCAGGCTCTGAGATAAGCGTGACTGCTAATGTGATAAAGGTGGGGAGAGGGCCAGGAGGTGGAGAGGTGGGGCTGCTCTGTGGGGATGTCCAGGCCTCTGTGGCTGGCCAGACAGCACCGCATGCTTCCTGTGGGGAACAAGGAGAGGAGATTCCCTCCAAAGGCCCTGGATCTGGGGCTGCCCCAGCTGCCTCACCCTTGACCTCACTGAGGTGGCTAAAACACAGGACTATTGTCCCTCACATCTGCCATTCTTGGACACTTGGGGGTCTGCTCTAGGGAAAGTGTTAGACCCATGTGTTCTCTGCCCTGGCTCCCTGTGCTTCTCTATGTTTTAGTCTCTCTGTTGGTAAAATGTATCCTCCACACCAGTGGTTATGAAGAGTCAGGGATGTGTAGGAGGAGGATCTCAGTGGGAACCAGAGGCTGAAGGCTCAAGAAGTGAGGCAGAGGAAGGCTGAGATGTAAGGTATGAGAGGCAGCCTGGGGGTGGTGGATGGGCCAGGTAAAGCTCAAGATGAGGGTCCTGAGGCAGGCACGGGAGATGCTTAGAGGCCCCCAGGTGTAGCTGGGCATGCCGATGCTGCATAACAAAGACCTGGCATCCCTCTCAGTATCTTATCTTGGCTGGTTCATGCTAAACAGCAAGGAGGGTAATATAAGAGCACCTGAAAGGAAGTCTCAGAGGCTAGGGTTCAAGTCTTTGACCATGTGACTCTGGATAAGTTATTTCTCTGCTCAGAGCCTTGGTTACACCATCTGTAGAAGAGGGGTTGTGGTGTCACATGATTGTGGTGAGCATTAAAGAAATGATGTAAGTCATCCCAGTGACACTATGGGCTTTAGCTCCTCAGTACTACCAGGGTCATCTTCTGGGGTGGGGATGGTAGGGGAACTGTGGACTGTGCTAAGGAAGCCAGAAAACCGCTGTCCTGACTCAGTGACTTGCTCCACCCTGGCCTCTGGCCCAGATTCTGGAGGCCTTAGTCAAGGGGTGGGTGTCAGAGCTGGGGGTTTCCCTGTAGGTTCCATGGGACAGAAGCATTGTCTCTCTCTGGAAAGCCCTCAAAACAGCTGGAGGTACCCCTGTCTGAAAAGAGCTCAGAACTGCCAGAACAGATGTGTGGGCCAGTTGGACCTGCCCCCTGGGGAAACCCAGGCATGAGCTGGCATCTGGACCTTAATACAGTTCCTGTCCATCCTGCTCCAACCAGGATCTGAGGAAAGCTTGAAGAGAGGCTGGGGTAATGCACAGGCCACAGGCTGCTCTCACCTGAATCTTGCTTGGCATCCAGCCTGTCCAAAAGTCTCCTAGTGCCTGCACTATCCAGGTCTCTTGCACCCACATCATCTCCTCATTCCCCATTACCCATTACCCCCCTCACTCCACCTGTCCTGAAGACCTTGCAAGTGATGCCACTTCACGCTACACTGACTTGCTCCCTCCAAGATTAGGGATATTTTCTGACCTCTTGGTCTCCCCTTGCCTCCATGATGCCACCATTCCTGGCTCTCTCCTCTGGGACCAATTCTTACAGACTTCTACTGTAGCTCTCTCTTCCTTTGCCCATTTGCTAGGTTTGCAGGTAGGTACCTTGGTGCTTGGTTCTTTCTCTCCCTAGCTATACTAGATATCTCAAATTTGTGAGGTATCTATGGGCCAAATCAGGGCCTGCACCCTCCAAGCAGGGTCCCTGCTTTTTCTTCCAAAGGTGATGGCACAAATTAGTGCCACCATTAAAGACCTAAAGGGAGTCCACCAAATCTTCATTTAATTCACTCGTAAAACTCAGCACCTAGAAGATGGTAGTGGGCTACTACCAATTCAAGAAGTCGTAGCCACATTTACAGCCCCTGTGCCTGCCAGATGTGGTATCTTTGATTCAGCAGATTAACATGGCCTCAGGCACTGAATGAGTGGCCACTGATCTGATTACTCCATTCTTTTTCCATCCTCATCAAATAGTTTGCATTCACTTGGAGAAAACAGTATAAATTTACAGAGCTAGGTTATCTCTCCTTCCCTCTACATAACATAGTCCCAAGAGATCTGGACCATTTGGATATCCCACAGAATATCACACTGATCTACTCTACCAGTAATTTTATGCCAATCAGACAAGGTGATCAAGAAGTGGCTAACACTTTGGTGGCCATGACAAGACACATGCACTCCAGAAGATAAGCCCTGTGAAGTTTCAGAGCCTGCCACATCAGCAAAATTTTTAGAGACCCATTGGTCTATAGCATGTCAGGAAATTTCCTTCTATGTATAAGAAAAATTGCTACATCTTGTTCCTTTCATTATGAAGAAGGAAGCATGTTTGGTAGGCCCCTTGGTGTTATGGATGCAACCTGTTGCACATTTGGGAATATTATTCTGACCCATATTCTTGGCAATAACACAAAAGCTTGCCATCTGTGAGTGGGTCCCCAAGCAGGAAAGGGCTCTGCAGTAGTTTCAGGCTGTAGTACAAGTAGCCCTGCCATTTGGGCCATATAAATGATCAGAACCTATTGTTTTTAAAGGTATGAGTAGTGGGGAAATATGTTGTTTCCCTGGGACTCTAGAGCAAAGCCATAGCATCTACATTGGGGAATTATATACATTTTGAAAACCAACTCCTGTTGTACTCCTGAGCCCTGGTGGAGCTGGGACAATCATGCAGCTGGAACTACCTGTGGCAAGTTGGTTTCTTCCGGACTTACTAAGCCATAAGGTCAGGTTGGCCTAGCAACAACGCATTATAAAATGGAAGTCATACTTCTGGAATCAAATATGAATAGGATTGGAGGGCACAAATAAGCTGTACAAACAGGTAACCCAGAACTCTGTGTCATCCACCTCTGGCACAAGAGCCTATCACACTTGTGGCTACATGAGTGATCCCCTAGGACCAGCTAATGGAGGATGTGAAAACCCAAACCTGGTTCACAAATAGGTCAGATCAGTATATGGGTGAAGCCAAAAATGGTTAGTGACTATACTACAGCCCCACTCAAGGATGACCTTGAAAGGCAATAGTAAGGAAAAATCCAATGGGCTAGAGCTTCAGGTGGTATATCTGGCCACTGACTTTGTGTAGAGAGATAGTCTGAAATTAAAATATATATGTACCCATGGGCAGTGGCAAGTGGAAAGACCAGTTGGGGATAGTGGCAGTGACAGATTGACAGAGTCACAGGCAGTGACAGACAAAGACAGAGCTGTTGCAGTGGTGGTAGTTCTGTCCTGAGCTTGGCCCTGGAGGCTCTTGGAGTTTCCTTTTGTCACTGTGATCAAAAACTTCCAGAAATTCTTTCCAGGGCCATACTTCCTCCTACCCCCATGGACCCCAAGAAGGGAGCAGGCTGTGACCCTTGCTGTCCCTGGAGCTAGACTCAAGAATCCATCCACTCTCTTGTCCCCACCTCCCCTTCCCAGCCTTGTAGGTCAAAGAAAGCCTCCCCCATATTCCTCCTAGGGCCACCTACTCATAGCATGGTGGACCTGCTTGTCCTGGAAAAGGTCTTCTTAGGAACTACTGTGAGTCCAGCCTCTGTGGGCACATTGGACAGTGTCAGGTAAAGGCTGCAGTCCCATTTATCAGAAAATGTTTAGCTCTAATTGACCAGCTTCTGTTGTCATCCTTATGACCTCCAGGGCCCAGAGACCTAACAGCCTAAAAGGTTCTAGCTAAGAGGAGACACTCCAGGCCAGATGAGGATGAGGTGATTAACCCTTTCATAGATAGGGAGACTGAGGCTGACTTGGAACATATTCAGCTCTATAGAGTCCAAGAACCCCCTAGGAAGGGGCGAGGTGTTTCTCCCTTGAAGGGATCTTTTTGCTGAAACCATGACCAGGCTCCTGCCTCAGGTTGGGCCCATGAGATAGAGACTCTGAGACAGAGATTAGCATGCAGGATTGCTCGTGGAAGGGAAGGGAAACAGGAATAAGCACAGGGAGAAGCTGGATTCAATGCAGTCATAACAAAAGTCTCAGCTAACCCAAAGGAGGGTTCTAGAGCTGGGATGGTCCTTCAAAGTTTTCCTAAGTTGGGGCAAAGAGGAAATCAAGACTTTATTTATTCATACTCATGAGTAATTGGATATAGGTTATTGGTTATTGACTTTAGGCATGGCAACTTTGTTCAGCAAAGGAAATCCCCAAAGAGACACACAGTATTCTATCTGAAGCTCAGGGCTGGTGTCTGCTGGTAGGCTAGACATAGGACAGTGGCAGTAACTAGATCACATGTGGCAAGAACTCCTGGTATTGGGTTCATGCAGAGTCTGCCCCTATGGCTATTCCATTCATGTACCCACTGGGCCAGCACTAGGGTAGAATGACAGAAACTGGACAGTATCAACTGGATGAGTCAGTACGTCTACCAGATTACTGTACCTCTTTCACTGTGGTATGATTTCTGGTGACCATTACCATGCAATATGAAACTTCTCATACTTTGTACCACAAACATTTGTCCATCACATTCCTTTATCCTCAACTTCCTTGTCTCAGGTCTTCTGGTCTTCCTCCTTCCAGGTCCCTGTCCAATCAGCAAAGCCAAAAGGAAACTCCAAGAGCCTCTAGGGCCAAGCTCAGGACAGAACTACCACCACTGTAACAGCTGTGTCTTTGTCACTGCCTGGGACTCTGTCAATCTGTCACTGCCACTATCCCCAACCGGTCTTTCCATCTTTCCCATCCAAGCTCTGGCATAATCTGTCAGTGCCAGGGACTCTCAGTATCTGTCTATCTGTTACTTTCAGGAGCCCTGAGCTGTGTCTGTCAGTTTGTCTGTCACTGTTATGGACCTGTTCTGTCTTTATGTGACTCCTGGGCCATTGGATTGCCTGACTCTAAGGAAAGATGCTCCTTCTTACCATGGGGGCTTACAGTAACTAGGGGACATAGGGCTGCAGTCATACCTGGTGTTTTTATTTGGTCATAGAGCCCAAGTCTCCGTCTCTGTTCCTGAGTTTCATAGGCAGGGGAGTCTTTGGTATGACAATGGCCTGAGACATTGCCTGCAGCTCTTGCAGCTTTCGCTGGTTTCTACCTGGTTTCCAACACTGGATGGTGTGCATTTCCAGGGGATTAACTGGTGAGAGATGGGGTATTAGGGCCTAACTGAGTCATAGTCCTTCTCTGAATCTGGGCTGGGTACAGCCTTGTTACCAGCCCTGGGGAGGGCTGGAGCTTCTGTTTCAGTTAAGGACCTGGGAGGGGCCCACAACAGCTGGCCCAGAGAGATCCCAGTGGGATAAGAGGCCTGAGGACTGTGGGGGTCAGTCAAGGAGAGCTTCCTGGGATATAGGAGGAGAGTGGAGACTATGAGTTACCATGTAGTTTCTGACTGGAAACTATGGCTCTAGCAGCAGCTGCTGATTCTTTGGGTTCCCCTCCCAGTACATGAAATGACCCCACCCTTATCCAGACCTGCTGGCAGAAGAAGCCTGGGTAGGAGCCAGGGCTTCCACCAGGAAAGCTTGGGGCTGCCCCAGGCTCTGGGCAGGAGGAAATGTGACACAATGCCAGAGAGCTGGGCTTCCCTCCCTTCTATTTCCTTTAAGATAGTACCCAAATCCGTTAAGTGGGAAAGGGAGCAGGCAGTTGTGCTGGTATTGGGTTCCCAGGTCCCCTGGCCCCTATCCTCTTGGCTCACCTCTCAGATGCTGTTGTTGATAAAGGTAATGATAACAGCATCCCTTGCTATACAAGAGTACCTTATAGCCTAGTGCTGATCTGCTCCCACAGAGCATTTCCTAAACTTTGAAAATTCATAATGCCTTTTCATCTTGATTTCCATAAAATCTATGTGCATTTCTTTTGCTTGCAGGTGAGAAAAGACTCATTTTCATCAGACCCTGAAATGTAGCCACTGCTGGCACCCATATAGTGAAGGGTCCTCCTCAGACCTGAGGGGTAGAGAAGTAGTTCAGAGAAGAGACCCCATATTCCCTGAGAAGCAGATGGTAGTGTCCCCTAAGACCCAGAAGGTGGGCAGGCAAGCCTCAGAGTGAGTATTGAGGAAGAGTATGCCCCAATAGAGGAAGTGTCCATTCCTACTGGACACTGGTTGAGTCTCCTGAGGGGATGGATGTCAGACACTTAACAGATGTCAGGCACTTGGCTGGGATACATTCCAGGCATAGAGGCGAGGGTATGGTAGGAGAACTGTGACTGGTTTCTGTTCCTGGGACCTAGGATTGCCATGAGGGGACAGGGCTATGAGCAGAAGCTGAAGGTATGTTTAAGGATCATGAGGGCCAGAGTGTCATGGCTAGGTCTTAGGCCAGATCATACAGCTTGATATTCACCCTGAGCCAACAGGCAGCCCATATGGGACACAGCCAGACTAATTCCCTAAAATGTAAACATCTCAAGGGTTGGGTTCCCTGCAGAGCCTGGCACAATTCCTGATACTTCATAGGCACTCAATAAATATTTGTTGAATAGATTCATGAGTATATAAATCCATCTAGCTGCCATGGAGAGAGAAGCAGGAGAGGTCTGTGTAGAGACTAATGTCTCTGGGCCATCTGAGGTGGCAGTCTGTGTGGGACAGGTGGGCTAGGCTGGGGCAGGGCTACAGGCTGGTGAAGTAGGTAGATTTCTTTAAGGGACCAGGAAAGTGAAAGTACCAGGATATGATGGGGGGTTGACTAGGGGATGGTGACCCTGAGAGGAGCCCGGGACACTACCTGGGGCTAAGCCCCTCAGCCTTGTCTCTCCCCTAGGATGATAGCACCTCATAGTTTCCTTGGGGCCTCCTAGAGCCTATGGGGCAAGAGACTTATGGACAAGGGCTGCACTGCAGAATGCACTGGCAAGACACCATCCACATGCATGTCAGACTGGGCCCTTTTTGAGCTAACTGCTCCCAAAATGAGATGCTAGAAGTTGACGGAGCCCCTACACAGCCGTAGTAGCATGGGGAAGTGGAAAGTGTAAACTTGCTAATTTCTGCTGTTATCAGTGTGCCTACTTCCCTGCAGTCTACCCAAGCCAAGCTCCCCAAGGGCAGGTCCAACGGCCCTGTGAGCACCATCTGAGGCTTAATCAGATTTGGTTTTGTTTCCCAACAATTGGCTTGTCAGAATGTTGACAACTGGGCAAGAATGAACAATGTAGAGAAGAATTTCCAGTAATGATGAGGACTTTGGGAAGCAGTTTCAGATTATGTGAAAGGAGAGGAAAGATCCAGAGTCTGATGGACACACAGTCTACAAGAGGTAGGAAAACCAACAATATTGCTTAAAAAAGACTTTTCCATGGAAAAATATTTGACAGTAACTACTAAAACTAAAATATGTATACCCGATGACCCAGTAATTCCACACCATTCCCAGCATTTCCAGCAGAAATGCATACAAAATACTCACCAAGAAAGGAATACAGGAATATTTGTAGCAACCTTATTAATGTTAGCCAAAAAACGGAAACAGCGAAAATATCCATCAGCAGTGAAATGGGGAAATACGTGGTGGGACATGATGGACTACCACACAGAAACAAAATAGACTACAGCTCCATCAAAAAACAGAAAGGATTGCACAGATATAATATTGAACAAGAAATGTCAAACATAAAAGAGAGCGCAGTCTGATTCCATTTAAATGAAGTTTAAGAAGGGAAAGATGAATTTATGGTGATAGAGTCTGGACACTTAGGACAGCAGATAGTAACTAAGAGGGAGAAAGCAGAGGCAGCCTTTAGGAGTGCTAGAAATGCTCTGAATCTTAGAGCTCTCGGGTGCTGGTTGTATTGGTAGAGACATACACAAAAAGTCACTGAAATGTACACTTAAGGATTCGTGTGCTTAATGTACAACTCAATTAAAACTCAAAATAATTTTCTTTAAGAAGCTTTTATCTGCCTCCAGAAGAACTGCAGGATCTTGAAGAAATGCGGATCTTCCCCTTGGGTGAGGGCCAGGAAGTATGTTTGAGGGCAGAACCTGGGGAGTTTGTGCTGATCTTCCCTTGAAGTTGAGAAAAAGAAAAGGGAGAAAGGTTTTTAATTAATCATCTCTCAGGTTGAAAGAGCAGGTCTGGGCCAGAGATAACATCAGTGGCAGCAACATGAAACTATTTCACTGCTGTTATCTCAAACCACAGTGAAAAATAACTTGTGAAGCTGCATCTTTCCTGGCAGCCATAGCTCAGGGTCTCCTCACAGGAGGGAAATTGGTCAGCCATTTCTGAGGGCATCAGCCCTTCTGAGGGTCCAGAAAAGGGGCTTCTGCGAACCAGGCCTGAGGATTCAGTCCAGCTTACCTCCTGTGTGGTCCTGAAGAAGTCCCAGGCCTGTCTGGGCCTTGGGGGCAGGGTGCTTCTAGCACTAACAGAAGGTGAGATGGCTCCTCCCCATCCCCAGCTCCCTTCTTGGAGCTGGCCCTGCTCTGACCTGCCCTATAGACCTGGATGCCATGAGCATTCTGGCCTCCCCTGTCCTCAGAGAGTGCCCAGCATCAGGGCACTCTCAGCAGAAACAGGTTTTCCTGGCCTTGCCGTAAGCATCAGGGCAGTAGGCCTTCCTATGTCATAGCAGGTTGGTCTGGGGCTGGTGCCTCTCTGTCCCTGCCACAACCCTACTTTACAGTTTTAAGGAGATTGAGGCCTAGGAGAGACACAAATGCCAGCTTTCTTTTTTGCGAAGCCCCTGTAATAGTGTGGGAGGGTCCATGACAGGAGCTGCTGGATTCAGCCATGTGCCTTCAACACAAATAGCAACTTACTCAGAAGGCCAGGTTGGCACAATATGTGCCTGGTGCATGTACCCCCTGCCCTCCACTCTCATTTATATAAACCCTGAATTCCTAAGCATGCATATGTGCAGGCAACCAAGATACAAGAGGGATAAGGGCTCAGGTCCCAGTTTCCAGGGCCAGTTCTGCCTACTTGGGTCTGTGTGATGCAGGCCAGATGTGTAGCCCCCACCCTTCACTCCATGCACGGGATAGTTGTGAGGTTAATTGAGGATGCCTGAGTAGTACCTTTCAACCTCCAGGCCTGTAGTGAGAGCTATCCTGCCTGCCAAGGAAGAGTAGCCAGGCCTCTTTTGCTGTCTATGCTATCTCAGAAAGAGCAGACAGCCCTCTGGACTTTGAGGGGAGAAGACCCCCCCCTTTTTAAGCTAATCACCGGCGTCTTGGTTGAACCACCGACTTGGGGAATCATTTGATGCAAACTGCCACCAAGAACTCCATTTACCTGGAGACACTGAAGGTGCAAATTTTCTGTAAACAAGGGAACCACATGATGCCCACTGATCTTGGCATTCAGTGTCTCTCCTCAGATCCAGCCACAGCCACGTTTACAGTCATTACAGGGTAGAAAACCAAGGAGAAAATATACCTGCCATCCCACCACCCAGGTCATCATCCCAATTCCTTTCTAGCCCTTGGCCTACTTGGCATTATCCCAGCATCGATGCCATTCTGGACCTTTCACAGGTGCCTTGTCATGTTGCCATGTTAACTTCATGTCCCTTACTTTATTTCATGGACTGAACAATTGGCTTTTTCTGTGGATAAAGCTTCGCTCCTTCTGTGTGCTCTCCCAAAATGTGAATGCTGAGTCAAAGAATGTAGCCACACTGTGGCCTGTGATAGAGACCACCATGTGGCTGCCAACAGGGCTGTTCCAGTTCTTGAGGCCTCGCATGTATGAGAAGGCTGCACAGCCACATTAGCGCATGTCTTAGATTCCTGGTTCTAACCTCAGTACTACTGACTTCTGAGGGAGAAGGAGGGCTCTAAGAGGCAGAGGGTGATAAAGAGTTGAGGTGGTCCCTAGGGAGGCCCCTGTGAAATGAAGGGAAAGGGACTGTTCAATTGTCCTGGTAAGCCTTGATGTTTGGATGAGCCTGTGTTCTCAGGCTACCCAGCCCTGCCTTTCCTCCTGGTCTAGAGGTAGGCCTAGCAAAGCCAAGAGTGTTTCTTCAGGGTCAGAATAGGCCTGACCCATATCTTTCCATGGTTATCTTCTTTGGAGGGATATAATATGAACCTTTTGCCTGGTATCCTAGGGAAAGAGAGTGCATAGGGCCATCCCAGCCATTTGGGGGTCAGGCCAAACCTCTTGTGCCCAGGTGTCCAACCCAGAGCTCCGGCCTTCCAGTGTACCAGCCTCTCTATAGATTCTGAGGCAGTAGAGCCAGTAGGCTCCCAGAGAGCTGTGGGCTCAGGCCTGCCTGGGTCTCCAGAGCAGTACCCACATGGCCCTCCCACCTGGTTCCAACAGGAACCATTACCACTATCTAGATATGAGCCTAACTGGAGGGGAAACTAGGGCACATAGAAAACCCAAGTGGCTCGGAGCACCTGGATGGCTCAGTCGGTTAAGCGTTCTACTTTGACTCAGGTCACGATCTCATGGTTCATGGGTTCAGGCCCTGCATCAGGCTCTGTGCTGACAGCTAGGAGCCCAGAACCTGGAGCCTGCTTCAGATTCAGTGTCTCCCTGTCTCTTTGCCCCTCCTCTCCTTGTACTCTGTCTCTCTCTCTCAAAAATAAATAAACATTAAAAAGAAAAAAAAAGAAAACCCAAGTGGCCCTCACTGCAGGATCTCTTCATGGATGGCATTTGGTGATCAAGGTTTAAGGGTGGCAGGGGAATGGGGACAATTATTTCTTGTTGAATAGCTGCCCTCCTACCTGTGTCCTTACCAAATTTCCTGTTTCCTAGAGGAGGCACCAGAGCCTCTTGATCAACCTTAGTTTCCCTAGAGCTGAGCCACATGCTCTGAGGCCCCAAGCTTGACAAAGACCCTGAACTTTGGCTATGGTCTGGCCTTTGGGGCTAGAGCCCACCCTGCCTGTATGGACTGTGGCTGAGAAACTGAGGTGCCTGTTCAACGTCACACAGCGAGTTAGTGACAGGCCAGGCCTGTGTACACCCTAATGTCCTGAACACAGCAAGGGGATGACAAAGGTGTACACACTAACCCCCAGACCTCCACTATTAGATGCCTTAGACTAAGAGGAGGCTGAAGCAGTGAAGTGGTAGGTCTTGTCATCAGTGTGTCTTCACAACCCCGTCCTGCCATGCATCCTGCAGGCTCTGGTGCTCATTACAGAGGAGTAACCTTAGGAACCCTGAGCACCCATGTAATGTGGCAGGCAAGGAGAGATGATGAATTAGATGTAGAGCTCACAGTCTGTGGGGAGTGCACCATGGGCTTCCTCTGGGCTTTATCTTAATTATCTTTGGCCCCTGGGCCTATCAGCCTTGATACCCAGAACTGAGTCACAGGGCTATCCTCCATGTTCTGAGATAATTTGGCAACTTTGCTCAGTCACACTTGCTGATCTGGCCTGATGTGGCCTATCAAGGTAGAGATGAGCAGGGAGTGGTCTGTGAAGCCTGGAGCAAGGGATAGGGGTAGGCAGAGCTATGGAAGGTCTGTGCTCTGGCTGCAGGCACAATCCAAAGCTTCACAGCTAGGCAAGCCCTATCAGAAGGTAGATGTTGCACACTCCCTAAAGGTCTGGCTTGGGCCACATTGTGGTTGCAGCTTGATACCTAATGGTATTCCAGAGCACTACATCTTTATCTTTCCTGGTTTGGTGAAGGAGCTCATGGTCTGGAAGGTTTGGATTGTAGGAGGCTGTCACCTCCAGTAAACTCTTCAAATCAGGGTTAGGGTTAGAATTGAAGATAAGGGGATCAGAGCTCAGTACCTCAGTCTGGCATCACTTCAGGACCAGAGTAACTTGTGAATTCACTACAGGCATGACCCCATGTGCTGGGGGATTGGGGGTAACATCAGTTGGGGAGTGGGCTGTTATACCAAGGGGACACTGAAGGGTGTTGTGAGGGACTTTACTTTGAAGTCAGATAGCTATTTGATGGTCTCAAAGAAGCTAGGGGTTGGAGATATCCCTACTCCCTGTGGACCACCCACCTGGTCCAGGTTCCCTACTGTGCCCAGTCCTCTGTGAGTAGGCTCAAAGCCCCATGCCCCTGAGCCATTTACCAGGTCTGACCCTTCTCTGGTTATACCAGTCTCAGCAAGAAAGCAGGCAAGGGGAGATGATGAATTAGACTTAGACACCCCCCCCCGCCCCCGCCCAGGAGTAGTAGTAGACACCACAGAGGGAAAGGCCTTGAGCCTTGAGTCTTGGCCCTCAGATCCAGGAGTGCTTGGGTGCTGAGTGAGGCTGGGGATGGAGGGATCTTTGAAAGGAACTGATTCGAGTTCTGAAGAGCACAGGGAGAAGAGGGCTAGTAATAAGATGCACAGACATTGATGTGCATCATTGTGTCCTACTCTGTGTCCACTGGCACTGGAGGGATAGCAGAAGAGCAGATGAGATGGGGCTCCCACTCACCCTCCTGGGCCCCCCTCCTGAGAGACTCCTGACTGTCCAGGTCAGGAGTCCTGGCTATGGAACCATCAACCCCAGCCCTCTGCCCCTTCCAGTTTACCAAGGGCCCAGGGAGACTAAACTCTATCACAACTCTCACTCACCAGCATTTATATACCCCAACTTTATTGAAATAGCAGGTACTGTTGCATCATTTACAGAAATAATTTCCTCAGGCACACCCCCATCCTTATTACCCACCCACATTCTCATCATCCAGTCCAGGGCCAGCAAACTCCCACCCCACCCTGGCTATAAATTGTTCCTGAGGCTCCTCCAGTTCCATTTCTTGTGTCTCTAACCGGACTTCACTGAAAAGATGGATTCTCACAGGCTGCTCTTGACCCTTTTACAGGATTTCCATCCTTCTATGGATATGACAACACTCTGCAAGGCTTCCTTGAACTGTGAGAAATTACTTTTCTCAGTAGTACAGTTCTTGGGTGATTCTGTTGGCTAAATAAGAAATACATATTTAAGTCATCTTTTTAGCAGAAAAAAATAAAAATAAACTCTGTTCTACTAGCCACAAGGGTCCTGTAAACCCTCCATCCCTGGGAGATACTTTGGGCAGGCCCTTAAAGGGGGCACTCGAGGCTGTCTGGAGCACAGGGTCTGAGGACCATATAGCCTTGGGGAGAGAGCAGCAAAGTGTGGGCAGGTCCCATGGTTGCCCAGGACAAGTAGGGTTAGAGCACAAAGGGGATGTGTAAACAGGGGGCTGAACATAGAGGAATACCTTGGTCATTTCCCAAGAACATGCCCCTCCTAAACCACTGCACATCCCCACATAGTAGGCTCCCAGTGGGACTCATCAGCCCTGAAGGAATCCCAGGAGCAGGGCAAACCAGAGCTCCCTGGGACTGGCCACTGAACCAAGGTTGGCTGAGCAGCCCTTCCTAACCAGCCCTGCTCTGACCTGTCTCAGACCTGCTCCACACTGACCCCTGAGCATAGGGACTTGGCAGAGGGCATAACAGAAACTTCTGAAACAACCCCTAAATCCCCACTCTCCTAAGCCCTAGCCCCTGTCAGTGAGTGCACTTCCTTTGGATCAGAAAATTATACCTGAGGCCTCACATGTGACAAGTGGGGGCCATAAGAAGTCCTTTGTCCCATTGGGCCCCCTGACTGTGGTGGCATGAGGTTCCCCTAAGAGCAAATAGCAACTTACTTCCAGCTTTGGGCAGATTCTGGTGAGTTCTTTCATGTCCTTATAAACCTTTCTTATATGATGGTCATGCTCGTTGTATTTCGTAAGTTCCTTCAGGGTAGAGATGAAGACCTTTGTAAACTCCCCGTAGCAGGGCTCCTGAAACAGGGTTGGGGGCACTGGGATGATGGTGGTGTACATCAGACCACAAGTTGACCACCATTCTCATCCATCCCTGGTCACCCTGGCTAGGAGCCCTGAACTCAGAATCAGGCCCTACCCTGATTGTCCCACAGGACACTGGTGGGTGCTGTAAGCTGTGCAGTGAGTGTCTGGTCTGTCCCCAGGCCCAGGACTGATCTAGGGTGGTGATCAGGGAGCCTAAAAAAGCCTAAAAACTGGCCACTCGCTCATCTGTTGGCTGAGCTGTCAGCTCCAAACTCAAACTCCGCTTTCTCCCCAGATTTCTCACTCTGACATCTTTTTTTCTTATCTCTGCCCTGGGTGCTGACTGGGGTGATGATCCCTTTCAGATGTGGTCAGAAGGTCCATGGGGAGACTGCACCTTACCTCACTGGTGTTCTGGGGCCTTTTGAAGGAACCCTGGAAGCAGGAGAAGCTGGTCAGAAACACAAAGGGCCACTAAGAGCAAAGTAATGTTTGATGAAGACCCAGACTTACGTTGTAGACAATGTTGTCAGCCGAAAGTTCTTTCTGAATTTCAGCACAGACTGCTGTGTGATTGTCATGAGCAGATGCGCTGGCTGTCTTCATCGAGGCAGAATGGTTTTCTGATCCCCAGAGTGCACAAGCCAGGAACACATACAGGTACATGGTATGACCTGAGGATAGCTCCAAGCCGATCTGAGCCCTGGGCTTGGCTCCACATTTATGTGGAGAGGGGTACCTATATATGTGAGTCTAAGGAAATGCTAAATCTCTTATCAGTCATCACTGGCTTACGTGGAAGACAGAGAGTACCTTATCAGTGGGCAAGATATGCTTTTCATGCATTTTCTATGACCACAGCACACTTCATGGATTCTTGTTATTGCTGAGAATCAGGCTTGGTCTAAGAATTTTTATTTGTAATCACATCTAGAATCATGACCCTTCTCTGCCTGCCTGTTGGGACAGGTCTTTGGCCAGGACTGGTGCTGTCTGCAGGTGCAGGCTAGAGCAGAGAGAGTAGGTGGGGTGGAGAGAGAGAGCCACTCAGGGGGAACAGCTGCACCAAGCCAGCTTCCTCAGGCCCACCTGTCAAAGAGAAGGGTGGCCTTGCTGTTTACCTGACACTTGAAGACCCACACACTTCCTCATTGTCCACAGGAGGGACACAAGGGAATGGGTTCAGGAACATGGCCTTCAACCGGGCTGGCAAAGGGAAGAGAAAAGCACTGCTCTTTCTTGGCCTGAAGGCCTTGGATTTTAGGGAAGCGCACCTGATTAGATGCAAAACTTCATCTAAAAACAAAAGCCAGCTCAGAAAAATGCCACACCAGAACCATGTACTAACAAATTCTGAATTTACATTCTGACTCTCAGAGATTAAGATCACCCATTTGGGGGAAAGTTTGGTAAATATGCTGAGCTCTGACCCCTGTGGTTATTTTTGTTTGTTTTTTGTCTTTTTTTTTTTTTCTTGAACAGCTAGTCTATCTCCTGGTTCAAATTAGGAGTGGTTGAAACCCTGAGTATGAGGATCAGGGTGTGGTCACAGGGTCCAGGCCTCTGAGGGGCATAGGTGTTTTGCCTCGCTCAAGGGCAGGCCTGTTCAACCAGTGGCCAGCCAAGCCCCAGGAACCCCCAAGCCTTCTCAGGAAGTATAAGGCCCTTTTTCTGGAGCACAGTGCCCACTGACTAGGTTCCTTGGACTTCCAAGTGAACCTGAAAACCTCTCTTTGCAGTGGGACCCTTGAGCATCCAGGGAAGCACGTCTAGGTGCGCAGAATGTAGCACCCAGGCCAAGTCTCACCTCCCCTCTGCTCCGACAGTACCGCCCCTCAGGCACCACCCCCAACCTTGCAGCTCCTCCCATCCTCACTGTCAGCATTCACTCAAGCTTGAAAATAAACTGGAAATGGCACAAATAAGAAGAGACTTTTAATAATTTATTATTGTTGTAAAACATGTTGAATAAATATAGAGTATGATCTTAAATAAATAAATAAATAAATATTAAAATACGTAAATATATAAATAAATATTACTGATCCCTGCCAATGTAAAACATTGCCCGCTCCCCATACCAAACCCATATCAGGGGCAGCGTGTCCCAGCACAAGTCTGGCCCCACCCACCCTCCATGGCCAGGCCCCACACTATGGTCCCTCCAAAGTGAAGATCCTGAGTTTCAGCAATCCGTAGGTTTGAGGGCAGTGATTCTCGAGGTGCACTCTCAGGGCTGGCTCCTGGCTGGACTGGCCTGCCTCACTTCTAGACTGGTTTCCAGCACTCAAAGGGGATGTTAGACAGAAACTCCTTCAGATTCTCTTTGAAATTTTTGAAGGTGATAGTCTGGGTTTCACAGGGCATTTCCTTAAAAAAAAGAAAAAGAAAAAGAAAACTTTGGGTCCAGGTATGAATGGGTAATGTGAGGGAAGCACCAGTGTGTTTCTGCACAGCCTGTTAGAACCCATTCTGGGCCCACCTGCTGACCTGGGTCAGGTGACAGGTTGCCACCATATGTCACTCAAAGGGTGCACAACTCCTCCAGTCACAGCCCGGGACAGGCACCTGACAAATTGCCTCTTTCCTCAGAGGCCAGCTCCAGCGACCCAGAAGGAGCAGGATTCAAGTCCACAGACCTCACTCCTCACAGGAAAGGACTGTTTGGGGCCTTTGTCCAATCCGGATATGACCCCCTCCTAACTCCCATGCAATTTAGGCACCTCACAAGGGGCCAGGGAAAAGTCCTGTTGGGAGGTAGCACTTGGGCCCAGGAATGTACCCTGGACCTTAGGCAGGCCCTGAGTTTCCTTGGGTTTGCCTCACCACTGAGCTCATTAATGATAATAAGAGCATAAGCCTACTACCACTAGGGAGTATGTAGGCTCACAGCTCCATGGCTTTAACTCCAAGAGATAAAAATAGTCAGGGCTGCTGACCCTCTGAAGGGGCTAATCATTATAAATCTGTTGACACAAAAACCCTTTAGGGTCCTGAACAGCTACAGTGAAAGGCCTCTCCTTTTACCCAGTCCTCAGCCCTTCTAGGCCAAGACATTCCAGCTTGGGACCCTGACATGGGCACTCACCGGAGTAAGGGGACAGTGCTGCTTGTAATGGTTGGCCATCATTCTCAGAGTCTGCTTGAGGCTGATGAGGCTGCCCCGTAGGCCCTGCTCGTACAGCTTTAGGTGAGTCTGCAGGCATTTCGGCTCCTGTGGGAAACGTCCATTCCTTGGTGAGAAGTGGCCAAGTGCCCTCTGGTGGGCACATGACAACCTCCCTGTCACTCTTTCCTGTTCTCAGCCCTGTCCCCCAAGAGTAGGGTGTGGGAGGGGAACAGGGTGATGCCGGGTCTAGTCATACATACTGCTCTGTTCATGTAAACATAAATCTGCACCATTCAGCTCAGGCCACCCTCAGCTAGCACAGCCACATTCCCTGGCATCTCAAGACGGTCCCAGTCCCCAGGGAAGGAGGTTGCTATCCCCCAACCATTCGGGCAGTAAGGAGCAGGATGGGACATCCCCCAGACCTGCTATGTGAACAGGGCTTGACCCTGAAATACCTCTGCACCTCTCTGTAGTCAGCACTCTTGTCTCCACAGGGCTTGGTCTCAAAGTAACTCCTGCTTACTTACCCGTCCCCTGGTGACTCCCACCCCCTGGAATGCTAGGTCTGTCCGTGGCTGCTCAGCTAACAAAAGAGTTTACATGTCTGCCACAGGGGCAAGGCCCGTGGCCACCTGAACACCCCTCCTTCTGGCAGCCAGGTGACTGGAGAGAAAGTGGACTCTGTGAGAGTCCATTTAAAATGGAGCCACCCCCCAAGGTAGAGGCCTCTGGGAAGGTGTGTCAGAGAGGAGTATCTTACCTCAGGGTCAAACATTTCAGAGACGACTTCTACTGCTTCATTCTGTAGAAAAGGAAAATACCGTGTTATCAAACTGACAGGGCCACTCCAGGCCAGTGAGATGGCTCAGGCACGGACCTCACTCCCTTCCTCACTCACCATCACAGCAGTTATTTCACTACTGTTGTTCAGAAGGCTCAGGGCCTCCTTGATGGCATCCACGTGTTGCCAGGGCCGAGTGACAGAGCTGGGTGAACTGGTGGGTGCAGAGATGCTGCAGACCACAGTGCCCAGGAAAAGCAGGTTCTGCAGCCACATCCTCCTGAGGACTTTAGCCTTTCTCTCTGAGCACTGGGCTCACTGGCAAAAGAGCTCTTATATACACAGTTAGAGGAAATGATTAATGGTGACCACAAAACGCCAGGGAGGCGGGGGAACTACCTGACCTGTGGAATCTCCTGGCCCTTATCACACATGGGAACGGTGAGCCTTTCCTCCAGGTGGTCAGGCTCAGCGGTTTTCGTTAATAAGTCCTTCCAAGAATTGGCAGCGCATCCGCCTGCCTCCTTGAGCACCCTCCAGCCTTCCCTGGCTAGTCTGCCCAATGAGGCTGCCCCCTTCCTCTGAGGAGCCTCTGGGCACAATTTCGACTTCCTGGCCTGGAGTGGCCAGGGCGGGGCCTGGGAGACACTGGATCGAGCTCCTACACCCAGGCTCCCCACCCTGCCTCTAATCCCAAGAAGGCTCTGGGCTGGCTGTGCCCACCCTGGGGCCCATTCCAACATCAGCCTTCCCTTCTCCTCCTAGATCCCTTTCCTCTGGCCACAGTGAAAGATCTGAGTGGGAGGAAGACCTTCACAGGCCTGCACCACAGTCCACCTAGGCAGATTCCAGCCAAATGGCACAGTCCTGCGATCCAGAGCAGGATCCAAAACAGTCAACAAGGTCTGCCCAGCCAGGGACCTCTGCCTCATAGCCCCCTGTGAGCAAAGAGAATGACACATGTGTGCGCATCATGTCCAGCCAACAAGATTGCAGAGCATTCCTTCGTGGTAAGATCCCATCTGACAGCAACAGTTCTGGTTTTCAAAGCTGTGTTTAACCCCCAGGCTGCAGAGATCAGCTGGGGTGGGTGAGGGCCCTGAGTTCAAATTCTGACTCCAGTACCACCTTGCTGAGTGACTCTTCCCTCTGAGCTACAGAGCCTCACCTCCCTCTGTGGACCAGACTACCCTTCTGAGATAGACATTGTGCTCCTTTGTAGAGCCCTTGCAGGTGCCAGGAGCTTCAGGGAACAATGGCTTCTCAAACAAGATCTTCCAGGCATAATTTTTTACATGGCCCCTGCCCTAGCTCACCTCTAGCTCCAGAGGCCTCTCTGAGGAACAGGAACTGTTTCTGAAAAAGCCAGTCTCTTGAGGGGCTGACAAGTGTTTGCTTTTCACAATGGAGTTTGGAGAGGACAGCACGAGTTTGTGTTTGCTGCCCCATGCTGTGAGTTTCTTAGCCACAGGGTGTGGCTGCACACATGTGCATTTCTGAGTGTCTGTGTGCCAGTGTGATTGGATGTGTCTGTACTTCCAAGTGTGTTGGGCAGGGGACTTTTACATGAGGTACATCCATGTGAGCCCCCATGCCTCTGCAGGTGCCCCTCTGATATGGGAAAAGCTCCCCACACTGACTTTGATGTTTTGGGGCCCCAGATTCAGTCTAGATTGATGCAGTCAGACACAGTAATGACATTCTGCTGGACTCAAGTAGACACCCCTCGAGACCAGGTAGAACTTAGGGTCTAAGTACCGTGCCCTGAGCCTGCAGCCCTGGCAGGTTTCACCGTAGGGCAGGAGCGTTGCTGCACTGGCACAGGGAAGACATACCTTAGTCCTCCAGACCTAGCTGCGTCCCCTCCCAGAGTCTGGGACCCAACATGAGGCCAGCCCTGCCCTTCTGAGCCTGGTGGAACATTCCTAGGTGGCCAGGCTAGAGTGAGGGTATAGAGTGTCCAGGCCCTGGTCCTTCCCCCTTTTCCATAAGGGCTCTGCTCAGCCCCTTCTAGGAAGTGCTTAGGAGGCACCAGAGTAGTTGAGGATACTAGATGCAGATGCTACACAGAGTGGAGATCTGTGTCAGACCATGATCTGGAACCTGGGTGGTAGAGAGTGGGAACCACAGTGAGTGGCTAAGTGAGTAGTCAGGGAGGCATAGAGCTGGTGTGGTCCCTCTAAGATGGAAGGTCACTTTCCTTTTAGAAATGAGTCGTCACAGCTCAGACAGTCAACAAATATTTCCAATCTGTACCAGGCTTTGTGCTGGGGAGGAAGTGGATGGGACCCTCCCACTGGCCCTCACTTCTGGCCCTGGAGGCTCTCAGCCTGGTAGAGAGAGAGAGAGAGAGAGAGAGCAAGCAGTGGATCCTCCCACTGTGTAGATCCAGGCAGGGAAGAAGTTCAGAGCTGAGGGATCCCAAGAAAACGCTTCTCACAACTTGGGGATCCATGGGGACCAAAGAGCCTCCCTAGGGGATGCTGCCTCCCTGTGCAGGCTAAAAGGGGAGGTAACGTCAGGTGGGCAAGTCACACTGTGGGAGGGAGGGAGAGGACAGGCTAGTGGAAGAATGTTTGGGGAATGGAGAGGCAGCAAGTTTTAGGAATAGGTATGGAAAAGAGGAGGCAGTTTCCAGAGATATTTAGGAGGTAGAAATTTATAGGACTAGATGATATAATGGAGTAATTCAGCCATTCATTCATTTTTATTGAGTACCTACTAGGTTCCCAGGAGGAGAAGAGGATACAAGGATGATGGAAAACCTACAGGGCCCTGCCTTTATGGAATTTATAGCTCTATGAATGAAAGAGCAAGATTAATCTACTCAAAACCCTCTCTTATGTGCTTTTTAATGTACATAAGAAGAGTTAGAACCACTGTCAAGGTATCTAAGATGGGGACCCAGGGATGAAGGAGCAGGTTTGCAGTGTCTATGGACCTACAGGAAGTTTCAGCAGTTTGGAGGCTGCTTGTGCAGAAGACAGATCTGCCTGTGAGTGGTTCCTGTCCATGCAACCACTAAGGCCACAGAAAGTTAGTCAAAAGAAGGGCTGAGGGCCAGCACAGCAGTTTTTAAGGGCTAGGGGCATGCTAGAAACGTGAGACACTGGCCAGTGGCCAGGGTTCCAGTAGAGCGGGAAAGGAAGAAAAGCAGGAGCCATAGGAGAGGTCCATGCCAGCAGCTGGCCTATAGGTACCAAAGTCATCATGGGAAGGACAGAGTTCCTGGGTTTGGCCACGAGGTTCGTGGGCAGAAACACATCTTCTTCTCCTTTTTTTTTTTTTTTTTGGAGAGATGACATCAAGGCTGAGGCCGTGACACAGGCAGACATTCCTAGATTGCACCGCATGGAAAGTGGCAGCGATAACATCGAGCGGGTGTGCTGACTCAAGGGCCCCAGATAGAACAGTGGGAGGGTTGGGGCGGGGACTGTGATGAACAGTGTGACTCCTCTTTGGCCCCTTCCCACAGGGCCAGGAGAAAACCCTCTGGAAGGGGTTTCCTGTGAGCATCCTCCTATAGGCTCTGGAGGAAATGGGTATGTATGTGGCTACCCCAGGCTCCATATCAGAGAGGAAGTTACCACAGCTTGAAGGAAACAGGCGTCCTAGTGCATCATGTCCCAGGGAACCCCTACACAGACATATCAGCTGATCACATACTCCCTAGGCCTGCCAACCCATGGTGTGAGAGTCTAGGAGACCAGAGGCCCACCCACACAGTCTGTGATGGCAGAGACAGGAATTGAACCCATATCTGTTCCTGATCCCCTGATGTTTCTGTTACTATCTCAGGGATCAGAATGGCAGGAAATGCTGGTTGCCTGGCTAGACAGATGAGGGATGTTCCCCATTAGGGCAGCTTAAAAGGAGACTCTTACAAGTGTTGGCAGGGAAGCCAGAGTGGCCTGTGAATGTCTCAAGGAAACCCTGAAGGCCAAGGGCAGAATTTCCCCAATAGAGCCTGTCACCCAGGCATCTCTGTGTTTCAGGTTTGGGCTCTCCACCACTGATCCCTGGGTAGCCCAAGGAAGTCCCTCTTCCCTGAGCCTTGGGTCCCTCAACTCTACAATGGGTTTAATTATTGCTGCCTCACAGAGGAAACTTTTGTCTATCCAGAAACTTTGTGGGAGAAACCTCCCAGGAAGGAGGTAGTGCTTCAACCTTTCTTCTCCTCTTCCCATCACTTTGGGAGGCTTCTGAAGCCCAAATTGGGCAGAAGACTCAACCTTGCTAGAATTATCAGGGACACATGCCCCTTGCCCAGCCATAGCCCCTGACAGCATCTTTCTGGACAGATGCAATGAGGTAGAAAGCCCAGGCTCCACCCAGATTCAGGGTTCACAGGGTCCTGGCACTGTACTCAAGAGACCCTGGTGCAGGGACAGCACCAGGAGGTGCTCATTTTCCCTGAGAAAGGATCCCAGTCACTCCAGGCCACACCAGACACACAAAGCAACATCTTTGGCCTTTGTGGTCACAGCTCCAGGCAGATCACTCTGGCATCTCCTCTGTCTAGGTCCCCAGAGGTACACCTCAAAAAGACCCAGCCTGTCCAAGTCCTAATTCTGATCCTGTTTCTTGGGTGTCCCCAGTCCCTGGTACTGGTGAGTCCTGACTGGTCTGGGAGGATCTGAAGGTGATTAACCATTAACCATGTGTGGACTCTCTGCATTCAAGCCTATAGGAGGACCCACCACTTGTGGCTGTACTTGGAGCTCATGTTTGGTGGTCACATTAGGTAGGGAGAGGGAGGACAATACCTAGACTCATGGACACCATGTTGAGGGCATCAACCAACCATGCACAGAGAATGAAGAGACAAGAGGGGGAATCAACAAATAAGAGTGAAACAAATTCAGAGAAGGCCTTGAGGGGACATGTTGCATGTGTGGGTTTGGGGCAAGAGGTGAATGAGGAGTCCAATACTCAGGGTTCTGGCTCAGGCAACTGTGTGGACAGTGAGGTTATTTGATGATATGGGAGAGACCCAAGGTAGCAGAGAGGTTTGGGGAGTTGTTCTAGACTGGACTGGATGTGGCAAGTTTAAGAGGCCAGGGGACCTCCAGGAAGACTCATTCAGTTGTGGCTACATGGGCCCAGAGGTCAGGGAGAGGTCAGGACCCAAGACACTTGGAAGTCATTGGTAAAGAGGAAGTTCTCCTCACCAGAGGGCTGCACAAAGTAAGCTGGGCCTTGGGTAGTGCCCAGGAGCACCAACTTGTAAGACTGGGCCAAGGATGATGAGACACCCTTTTTTGCTTCCTTTCTTGGTTCTTGGGACTTCCTTGCTGTTTCCTAACTGCACACTCAGGCTGGTAACACCCCACAGATGGGTTCATCAGGCATGCCCTCCATGATGCCCACTCTACCACTTATGCCTCCTGCCCAGAGTACTTTCTCCAAGTACTGGAAATGCATCCTCTGCCTATGAATCTCTGTCTCTTGGCCTCATCCCCAGGTAGGAATGTCATCAGGCATCCAGAAGGAGCCGCTTTCTTTATCTGTCTCCTTGGGAAAGAGCCATTGGATACTGCATTAAAAATGAAAAGGAAGAGAAATCTACCAGAAGCCTTTCAACCTCCCAAGTCTTATGCGCCTCCCTGTCCTTGGTTTTTGAGGCTGAAATCCAGGCCAATGTGCTGGTTGAGTACCTGGGGATCTGTACCCAGCTCTCATACCTGCCTTCCTCTGGGGCTGGTGGGCCAGAATCAAGGTTGCAGATGTGGGCTTTCAGTTCTGGTGGTTCTGGAATGAGCTCCTTGAGGACATTTCTGAAGTGCCAGGGCTCCCTTGGGCTTTCTCTGAGGCACTGTTTAGGCAGGCACATCTCTTGCTTCTGGTTCTTCAGATCCCAGAGGGCCCTGGCCTTGAACCCCAAGGCCACACCCTCTACCCTCTATTATGTATCTCTGCCTCTGGGCAGAGCATCCAACTCATTCTGGCACCATACTCCCCTAGCCCCTCACAGAAGTGAACAGCAGAGGCAGAGGGCCCAAGAGGAGTGGTGATAAAAGTGATAAAGAAAAGGGGGGGGGGGGGGGGGGGGGGGCCACAAAGTGTCTCTGGGATGGCTAAAGGTGGTCCTTGGAGATTTCTCCTCCCAGCCCTGGAGCAACAGATTCAAAACTCCCTCTCCCTGAACACACATTTATTTCTCACTCCCACAGGCCACCCCTAGTATGGGTTGTAGCCTAGTTCCCTATATAGCCTGCTGGGGTGCAACAACTCCCTCCACTATGAATGCAGAGTTGGAGGCTTGCCTCTAAGCTTGGCCCTTCTTGCTGCATGACCTCAGGCTATGACTCCAACCTCTGAGCCCCAACTGGCTCATCTCCACAAGAGGATGGAGGCACACTATGCAGTTTTTGGAGAGTGCCGGGCTACATGGAGGGATGTTTTCTATTTTGACTTGATGCCTTCCCTCCCTCTCCCACAACCCCCCACCCCGCCCCTTCCTCCGGCCCCCAGCATCTATCTTCCTGGCCTTGAGACGAGAGTAATTACCGGGATGTGGACGGCCTCCAGAGACTTCTCCTGGCGTGGAGGTAGGCTTCCCTGAAGGGAGTTTCCCTATACAGACCCCTCCCCAGTGCCTCAATACCTCCCCACACCCAGCCCCAGGAGGAAAACCCTGCTGGGCAGCTGGGTATTTAAGGTCCACTGACTGGGAAATGGCACATCGCAGGGAAAGAGCCAACTAAGAACATCAGGACAGGGGACTGTCCTCCCTAGTCCTGTCCCCCACCTCGTTCTGGCAAGGAGGAGGTGGTCCCAGGCTGTTAGGGGCCCAGGGCCTTGCCTCATAGGAACAAGGAGTCATTGAGTCTGGCCATCAGCTGAGGAGAACAGTCATATCTATTGGGTACCCACTGATGCAGGTGGGCCCATCCCCAGTGTTTCATGCCTCTCAGGGTTCACAACCTTTCTGAGGGAGAGGAGTGACTGTCTGTTGTTTTTATTACCATATTCAGGAGGGGCCCTGCCCGAATACAAGAAGCAGGACAGACACAATGGAGAAGAGAGAGCACTCCATCAACCCCCTGCCCACTCCCATGCTCTTATAACTCTGTGCTATAACTATGTTCTCTCCATACCCAGTCACAGCTGGCCCCTGTCCTTCCCCTCCCCTTCCAGAGGCCCATTCCTCCCTAACATGGTCACCTCAGAGGTGCATGTCTTCATCCACACAGCCTGCTGTCCCTGGCTGCACTTGGTTGGTCTCGAGCATAGCCCATGTGCCCTCTAGGGCAGGGCTCAGTCAGGACACTTGCAGGATACTTGCACAGTGCTGCTGAAGGAAGTCTCAGGGGCAGCTGGGGTTGGGAGTGCCGGTTGGAGGAACCAGTAAGAAGGCTTCAGACTAGGACTTTGTGAGCCTAGGGAGCAGGGAGGGTTTGCGGAGGGAAGGGGGAGGGTATCAAAGAACGAGCCAAAACTGCAGTGAAAGCTGACCCTGGGGTCTTTGAGGAGCTGGGTGGGAGTAGGGAGGCCTTGACTGCCGGCCAAGGCAGGAGAGAGCTGTGAGCCGGTGGTTTCTCTCAGAAACTCCATGAGGCATGTGGGAATGGGGGACACATGGACAGGAGCAATGAGGGCCAAGCTCTGCATCTCAGCCCCAGTGTGTGTGTATGTGGGGGTCACTGGGTAGGAGGGGACAGTGGGCATGTAGAGGATTTGGGTGCTACGTGTGTGGTGGCTCGGTGGGGTGGAGCTGAGGCTCTGTGGCTGTGCTGCTCACCACTGGGGCTGGAACCACAAGGCCGCAGAGCTAGGAGGTCCCTCCGGAGGCCTGGATCCAGCCAGGAGACTACACTTGAAAGGCTCCTGTGCCTCAGTTAGCATTGGCCAAAGCACTGTGGATTAAGGATTCATAGTCTCTGGAGTCAGAGGCTCCCTTAATTTCTCTGTGCCTCAGTTTCTTTATTTGTAAACTGGGGTTAATCACAGATGGGGTCATTGAGGGGATTCCCTGAGCCCTCCATGGTCCAGGAGGGCAGCAGCAACTTTGCCTGATCCATCTCTCACACCCCCTCCAGAAGCCTGACCTGAGGTTTTCAAGGGAAAAATTGAGGCCCTGGCTCCCAGTGGGAATTCACTCAACACTCTACTCTGGCCCAGACAGCCTCTGCCTCACCCTCCCTGCCACCTCGTCACCTGTTCTGCTTGACCAGCTCTTCTTTCCTTCAGCACCTCTCTCCCTCTGTTCTGGATCTTTCCTGTGGATGTTAAACATGGTTTCTGTTGTGACCCCATCCTATGTCTCTCCCTTCGCACACCCATCACTTCTCAGGCCATGGTTGTTCAGTCTTGCTGTCTCCACAGTGGCCAGGCCAGGCTGGGCTGGACTGGGATCAGAGAGGAATGAATGGGGGAGGGGACAAGGCTGAGACCCAGAGGTGCCGGGGGCCCTGGGTGACTGGGCTGTAGGGGCAAAGGCAGTGACTGGAGGGCCTGGTTCCACCAAGCCTCTTAGCACCCAACTCTGGCCCTATTAAGTGGCCTAGATGCTCCTGTGCTCCCAGCCTACCCTGTACTTTTAGATCTTCATTCTCTTTCTCCCCATTGTCATCTGCCAGACATCTTTTTCTGTATCTCTCTCTGCAAGATGAACCCCTAGTCCCTTCTCAAGCTCTCTTTGCATCACCCTCTGTGGCAAGCCCCTCTAACAAGACCCATACCTGTTCATCCATTGCTCTGTCTGGAATAACCCCCACCACCCTGTGCTAGGCCAAATTGGACATGGTCAAAAGGCCCCCAAGGTCCTGACTCAGTATCTCCCCAGTCCCCCACCCCAGCCTGGGTAAGCTATGGTGGGTCCTCAGGTTATTTACTGAACTGAGTCAAATGAAGTTTCCAGGACAGGGTGGGAGGAGCAGAGCCTGTCCTGAAGCAGGAGGATTCACACTATGGAGTGAGGTGAGTGATGCCTCTCTGAGGGGGCCTCTCCTTAAACACTGGCCTTCCTAGCAATTTCTCTCTGCTTTATTTTTCTGAATTCACAAATTTTTCAGTGAAGAGGATATATGCTATCTTATATTGCCCTTCCAATGAAAAACTATAATGTTTCTTAAATTAAAATTAAAAAAATAAAATAAAATTCCTGGCTGAAGTCATCTACTTTCCTGCTGAAAAGGCACCTTGGATTTGGGAAGGTGGGAACTTTGACTTTCAAAAGGCCATCCTGGGACTTTTGATGGGGCTTTGCTGCCCACTAGTGGCAAATAGACTTATAGATCTGGCACTAAGGACACTCTGGGTAGCCTTTGGAGAGAAAGCATGAAACTGACAGACATACCGGGGAGATGTGAGCACCCTGGGGCCTCCCATTGGGCCAGGGAGTCATAAGCCCTCTCCCTGCAGGCAGATGAGCATTATATAACAGTGCCCCAACCTGACTTGTTTCTGGGCCCCCCCAGGCTTGTTCTCGGGTTTGGGATCAAGGGTGAGTCTCAGTTCATCTGTTCTGTAAGAAGGGCAGTGGTGAGACCCCAGAATACTGGAAAAGGCTCACCTACTCTCAATCATGTCACCTCCACTTGTCTATCCCCTGCTTTGTGGGGCTATCTTTGCTGACTTCCCTCCCTCACACCTTCAGATCTTCCTGGGCCAGGTCTGTGTCTGACCTGACCACCACCTCCTGCCTCCTGTAGTCCTCAGTCACTAACACAGGGCCTGGGCTGGGCCTGGGCCTGAGGAGAGAAAGAGAAGCTGAAGAAGGGTTGTGGGCTCCCCACCAGATTCCACTTCTATCATAGGTCATCTCTGTTTTGTGAATGCTTTCAGCCCATTTCAGTCTCTGGATCTTTGCACTGTTCCCTCTGTCTAGAGCTCTTTCCTCCCTTATTGTCACACATCTGGCATTTTCTTGTCATTCACTTTGCAACCTATGTGTCACTTGCTCAGAAAGCCTTCCCAGACCATTCAATGTAAAGCAACCTCCCCAGATCCCCTCCATCTGTCTGGTTCACTGCCATATCCCTGTGTCCAATATAAACCCTGATACATAGGTGCTCAGCCAGAGTTTGCTGAATGTCTGAAGTCCCAGGCACTGAAGGAATATAGTGCCATCCAGCCTGGAGTGAGAATAGTGTGGCTGCAGCACAAACAGAGCTTTGAGAAGGGGCTCTGAATGGGGACAGCCAGGTAAGAACAACATAGCAGACTGCCAGCTACCTCTCCACACCTCAAGTGAGGGGAGCTCCAGCAGCTGGTAAAAGTTAAACCACAGATTCCCAGGGGAAGGAGTCCACTTTGTAGCATTTGCCCATGTTCATAGCATAAATACTCTCACTGTGACCTGTTTCAAGGTATGGATGGTTTGATAACTGGCTGGCAACTTTTCGAGATTTAACAATTGGCTCTGTGAGCCGGTATGAGCTGGTTCCATCCACCTTCGGCTCTGGCCTGCTGAGGACGAGGTGTGGGAGAAGCATGGCAGGACAGGTCACTGGGTCCCTCTCCTCTCCACCAGGGCAGAGGGTAGCAGGGCTAGCACAGGTGGAAGGCAGCTGACCCATTCTCCAGGGAGTGAAGAAGAGGTGGTGAGCAGGGACTCATCCTGGGAACAAGGGAGTGGGGCATAAATGCTTGCCTCAGCTGGGATGAAAACAGGAGCAGCCACCAGGTGTGGGTGGAGAGCGAACGGGCAGGGGAGTAGAAGTGGGAAAGCTAGCCAGGAATCAGGAAGCTTGGACCCATGCTCTCAGATCCTCCCCCAGAGTCCTGGAACATCTCACCAGTGGCCTGCCTGCCCCTAGTGGCTCCACCAGAAACTGCAGCAGCTTCTCCAGCTCCTTCCAGGGCCAAGTCCAACACAGAATCTTCCCTGAGCACCCACAGTGCTGTCCGTGGACCAGGCTGGAGAGAGGTGGAATGAGTGAGAGGAAAATTGTTTTCGTGGGAACACAAAATTGTATTAGGAAGAGGAATGTGGAGGGTATATTTCTGCGGTAGTAGATCACTCACGTTTTCTTGTCCCATTCAAGCAGCCAGGCTGTTCCTTACTCATGACCCAAGGGGAGGAGTGGATCAAGGTGGGATGCAGAAAAGAAGAGGGCTGGGACCCTAGCATCTGATGTCAGCATCCTAAGCCTTTATGGTACTTGTCAGAGAGAATGACATTGCTCCTTAGCATGGTGACAGAGGAGGGCTCACTCTCCCCTCTCTCCCCCACCATGCCAGCCTGGAGAAAGTGCACCTAGGCAGCATGCAAGAGAGCCCGGGATGGAGGCACTCAGAGCTAGAGGGTCAGTGGGACCTCAGGGGTCAGGTGGCACATGGAAGCCACACTCAGTGATGTCCTAACCTCCACCATTCAGATCAGACTGTGCCACCCTGGGCTACAATGGCTGTCCTTCCAATGGGTCCCCATCTATTCACCTATTTCAGACAAGAGCCCTGTCCTAGAATAGTGTGGACAACCCAGAGGTAGGCAGCATTTGAGTTGGTCTCTGTAGCTGGAACTCACCATGCAGAGTCAGGATCAGGGCATTCGAGGTTGAGGTGTCAGTGTGGGTAAAGATTTAGAGGTATAAAAAAAGGTGTGTGGTTCATCCAAGAACCCACACTGTATCTACTGGCTGGAGCATCAAGGAGGTTGGTAGTTGCAGACATAATGAAATAGAAGCACCAGGTGGAGGCAGGCCTCTCTTGCTATCCTAAGGGTAAGGACAAGGTCCAGAAGCCCCTGAGGACTGGAAAATAAAGTATCAGATCAACCTGGTCAGATTTGCATTTTCTAAAACTCCATCTGGCTTCCCAGTAGACCACAGATTGCCAGGGTGTGGGTTCCGGGGACCATCTGGTGGCAGGGAGGCTTGCTGGGGGTGGGGGCTGGGTGGCTGCTCAATCACCAGGCAAGAGAGTTACTAAGACTGAGTCAAATCGAGACACTGGCAACAGAGAAGTTGTTCAGAGAGTGTGGTTTATTTTCTCAGATGCATAGAAACCAGTTTAAAACCTGAGGTACAAATTAACAAGCCTCCAAGTCCCCCTCTTGAGTCTTGTTTAGAATGAGCAGGACGTAGGCTCCTTTGCTAAAATAAATACATTTCACATTGCACAAGGTAATAAATAAAAATACATAAATAAATACGTTCAATAGGATAAAAATGAGAGTATAATCACTAAAGGCCAAATGGGGGCAGCACATTTCAGAAATCAGATAATTAACAATTCATCTGACTCCACAGGAGAAAGTGAAATCCCTCCAGTTCTGGACTATGTGAGAGATATCCCAGAATCTTCAGCTGTTCTGCTGTGTTTGATGTCCAAGGCCCCATGGTGAGAAGGCCCAGAGAAGGAGGGGTATCAGATGGAGAATTCTAGGACTCAGTGTTTCTCCTTGAAATTCAGAAAGTTATCAAGGATTTCCAGATATTTAGTCAGTTTCCTTTGGAAATCAACCCAGTTATCCTCCTCGATATGGATTGGGTTTCCCTGTGAAGAAACCAGGAAAGTGGCATTAAGTTAGAAGGTAGGTGACAGGCTAGAGGTCAGGTCATGGCTAAGAGTACCACCTGCAGGGGCATCTTGAGGGGCAGCTTACCCTGGGTGTGGGAGTGGGCAGGAGTGGCAGGAATTCCTGTGGGAAGAGACCAAAGCGTACAGTCAGGGTCTCACCTGAAAAAGGAGCAGGTCCTGCTACCCCGCTTCTCAGAGGCTGGCCAGGGCCAAAGCAGGGATCCCCAAAACTCTCAACAGCTTCACCAACCTTAAGATTTTTCCAGATTAGCAGTCCATCTTCGTGGAAATTTTCTGCAGCTTTTAAGAATGCATCCAGGTTTGGCCTCAGAAGGGTGTTTTCCTAAGGGGACCAAGAATACGTATGAGGGGAGAAGGTTGGGGTTCAGCCTTCCCATGGCTGAAGTCATCCCCAGTTTTCCAAGACTGCCTTCAGGGACATCCTTGGACAATCCCCTCCTAGTCCCGTTCTTGCCCAGTTGGGTTCCTGAGATAATCTTCAGGGCACAGGTCTACAGGTGAGTGCACACCCCAAAGAAAGCCAACTTTTCTCAGCCCTGACCTCCCCTGGTTCCAGGTAAGCTGCATACAGGGCCTGGGTGGATCTTTCTGCACCTGGGTGGGGGAAGCATTGCTTAAAAGAAGATCTACAAAAGGTGGAGGGCTGACCAAGGGGAATATTTGCAGCTAAGAGGCCAGATAATAGGATTAATGCCTTGACTGGATAAAGGGCTCCTAGAAATTAGGAGGAAAATTGCAGAGACCCTAGCAGGACATGGGTGCAGCCTGTTAACTGTGCATGCCTTAAAGAGGGGGATACAAATGGCCAATAAACTCAGGAGAGATTCAACCTCTTGTTGGACCCAAGGAGTGCCATGCAAACAAAGGTGAGATAACCATGGAAGCCAACTGGAAGTAGGAAAAGTAATTGTAAATGATAATGCCAAGGACCAATCAGCATGAAAAACGACTCAGTGTCTTAAGGAAAAGGAAGGAAGCAGGCATGTTCATGGGAGAAATTTTAGGCTGCCCCACTGAAAAATGATGAACTTAAGGCCTTTGGAATTGTTCACCTAGAGCTGCCTTTTCATTTGTATTTGTTTAAAAAAAGGCATTTTCATGTTATAGATATGGCTGAGGAAATGTATTCAACACTAGTTAGCACCAGACACTGGTCTGGTGACTCTATGCATTTGTCCCACTTAATTCTCACAATGATCCCACTGAGATAGATACTGTTAATCCTATTTACAGATGAAAAACGGAGGCTAGGCAAGATGGTGTGACATGCCTGAGGTCACCCTGGAGGAAGTAGATTGGGATCCAAGTGCACCCAAGTGTGGGCTGAGTGCTTACCCTCAGGATCTCTGTCTCATTTGGGTCCAAGGGGTCCTGTGGGCGCAGAGGAAGAGAGAGTCCATTAGTCCTATTGGCCTGAAGCACCTGCTAGCCCTCCCTACCCTATGCCAACCTTATCCCAGTTACTCACCTGTGAAGGCAAGGGTAACTTGTTTAAGATCTGCATAATTTCATCAATCTTTGCCAAGTATTGGTTCAGCTGGTATGTCGGAAAGGGCCGCCCCTGTGCCTGAGGGGCTTGGAATCCAAGAAGAAGCAGGAGAAGGTACATGATGGGAAGGTTGCTCATGTTCAAGCTGTCAGGGTCTTTTCTGTCTTGTCCTGGTCCTTCGTGGCGTCCTGAAGCATCCAACAGTCTCCCGTCTTTTATGCGCTGAGGCAGTGTGCCTACACCCTGGCGGTGTAGGAAGGGGCGGACGTCGGAAGAATCTTTATCTGACATGGAACCCCCATAGCAAACCACAGACTTATTCATCACTTTCTAGTGCTGGAGATCACTGAAACTTGGAAAAAAATTACTCAGAGGTTATCTCCTCCTTTTGCCTAGGAGAATAAGATGGGCTGGCCACTGGACAGAATGGGAACAGGTGAAAGGACCCCTCTGACAGGTGAGGGGCTGCCTGACTCTGAGCTCACTCAAGCCTCCTGCGCAGTGGGACCTGGTCCTACCATCCCCTGGCCAGCTCTGACTGACCCTCTGTTGCCCTCTCTGCTTGGCTCCACCTGGTCCTGTGTGGGTGTCCAGGTGAAGGCCCACGGGAACAGACAAGGATTTGTCTGGAAGCCTGTCACACAGCTAAGTATTCACATGTGGGCTCATCCACTGAGAAGCACATCTCTTGACATCTCCCACCCCCATGCTGAGTTACTGGTATTAATGTCCCCAGTGGTTTGCCTCATGGCCTTTAGGCTGCTTCTCCTCAACACTTTCTGGTCCTAGCGGGGGGCAGATGGAGCCCAGGCACTGGATGCCCATTCTTCTTTCATTGGTCTGACAGCCTGACTCTGTCCTGTGTTTTGAGATCTTAACCCCTAGCAGAGGCCTGGTGGCAAGCACTGGGCAGTCCCTTTGGTAGCACGGAGGAGCTGGGTCTGGGCCCCTGAGGATAGGGGTCTTTGAGAAAACTGTCACTGGGAAACAGGGGGAGGAGGCTGGCCTGGGAAGTTTTCAGAAGTAGAATCGGAAGCTCTGAGAGGCGAGGCAAGGGAGGAGGGGAGGGCAGCTTTTGGTGTCAGGCTGGGTCTCTAGTGATAGGGGCAGGTGGACAGTGGAGAGAGCTGTATTGCAGGGGTCCTGACCCCAGTCTGCGGGAGCTCGGATTTGGCAGGGACAGGCTGGGTAGGGAAGCTGTGCTCAGCAGAGAAGTGGGCCGGGACAGACCATGGAGGAGTCCATAGAGAACCAGAGAGGCAGCAGCTAGAGAAGAAGCAGGAAAACCAGGAGGGTAGGGAGCCCAGAGGCAGCCCCTGAAGGGAGGGGGGGACCACTGCCCCATGAGGTGTGTCAGGCCCTGACATAGGCCCAGGACAGGGGGTTTTGGCAAAGGGGAAAATGTGGCAGGGCACGGGGAAGAGTTCTTTGAGATAACGGGGCCCGGAGTGGCGGAACAGGAGAGGCGGGGTGAAAGAGCTAGGGGTCAGGTGGAGGTCTGATACAAACAGTGTGGGGAGATGAAGGATAGAAGGCTATGCTGAGGAACTTGGGTGTTTCACGCCTCTGAGCAGGAGCAGATCTGGTAAAGACAAGGACCAGGATGTGGCTGAAGAGGAGGCAGGTGAAGAGGCTGTGACCCAAGACAGTGCTGAGAGAATAGTGCCCTTAGCCAGAATGCACGGCTCCCTGCTCAGCCACGGGCAAGGAAGGGCCCTGGGATCTGGGCTCAGAGCATCCTCAGAAAGCACGAAGAGTGTCTCCAAGGCACAGTGAAATGAGGCAACACAGGAAAGTTTACAGCAAGGTACTCACTAGGCATAATTCATTCAACAAACTTTATTAGTTGTGTGTAAACACTGGAAATAGAACAGACTTGGTCCCTCCTCTTAAGAAACAATCTTGTAGGGAGAGACAGATCGCAAGCCTTGCTACTTCCGTCTTGGACCTCAGAACTGCTGCTTCAGGTCACCTGGGAGCTTGTTAGAAGTGTAGATGCTCAGGCCTCACCCCATACTTTCTGAATCAAAAATTACGTTTTGACAAGACTCTCAGGTGATTCACACGACATTGCAGAAGTACTGATTTAAAGTACTTGACTCTTGCGCTGCCTGGGTGGCTCAGTCAGTTAAGCGTCCAGCTCTTGATTTCGGCTCAGGTCATGATCCCAGGGTCACAGGATTGAGCCTGCTTAAGATTCTCTGTATCTCTCACTCTGCTCCTCTAACTCTCTCCCTCTACTATAAATAAATAAATAAATAAATGTACTCAACTCATAATACAAGAGCTTAATAAATGTGAGCTGCTGTTATCATCTGCCCTCTCTCATGTAACGTTTGCTCTTTCTCTGGACTAGAAAGGACTGTTTGTTCTCATCTTCCCTATTAGACTTGGAGCTTAAAACTGAAAAAAAAAAAAAATAGAGTACTCCACACAAGCAGGGCTGGGGATCCTTGACCCAGAGACACAGGGCTTCTTGACTAATCAACCGTGGATTGGTGTTACCTTCTATATAAAAGTTTTGGGGACCTGTGTACAAAAATGTGTTATTTCTTACAGAGAGAAGCCTCTATTTTTTTTTAATTCAAAGAGATTTTTTTGAGGAAATTTTAAAGCTCAGTGTGTTTTAAAGATAGGGAGGCTGAACATTTCCTGCAAATCCTCGCTTAAAAGTCCTGACTTTGCATTCCATTATAGCAAAGAAAACCCCTGAGTAGTGCTACTGTAAGTCTCCACATTTATAGTATTTGTCTCCAGTTTTAAAAATACTTACAAAATCTATCAAAGGAGAATGAGGTTTAGGCTTCATGCTAGAAGCATCGAAAGAATTGTGGGGTGTTCAGGAGTATGGTCCTGGAAAGTTTGGGTTCTGGGAAGCCAAGGTTAGCTACTGTGGGGAGAATGGCTAGGAATAGTCAGGACACTGTGGTGGTCAGTGGGGGGTGGGGAGTTCTCTGGACCACAGATGATGGGGAGGCAGAGAACTGCATGGAGGTAAAGACTCTAACAGCTAAATTCCCCTGAGTGACACTTAGTAAATGCTGGACACTAAGTAAGTCCTTTTCACTAGTTGACTCATTTAATCCTCGCGATGAGCTTATGGGGCAGCTACTATTATTATCACCATTTTACAGCTGAGGAAACTGAGGCTCAGAGAGGTTTGGTTCCCACAGCTAGGAAGTGATGTCACCACAACTGAATGCAAGCAGGTCTCTCTGACCCCAGAGGCTGAGCACCACAAAGTAATAGATTAGGGAGTAATGCAGGGTGGTGAGAGGGGGACCTTATGGTGAAGGTAAGATGTAGTCCCTGGGATTATTGACAGAGAGGACACTGGTGCCTCTGGGGGAGCAGTTTTAGTGTGCCCTGAGGGCAGATGCTGGTGGCAGTGGGCTGAGAAATGAGTGAAGGTGAGAGAGGGTGCGACAGTAGATGCTGTGAAGTTTTATTCTGAAGGGAAGGAGAGAGATGGGGCAGCTGGAGGAGTCAGTGAGTCAGAGAACGATCTTTCCAGGCAGAGAAGCTTGAGGATCTCTGTGCTGGAGGTGAGCTGAGAATGGGCCTGATAGCTGGATGGTGGGCCGGTGCAGTGGGTGGCCGAAGGTGATACACATAGGGAGGGCTCCCAGCATCAGGCGTCACATGCTCACCTGAGCAGAAGCCTCAGGGAAAGTCCATTTGGGTGGGTCCAGTCCATCCAGCAGGGAAGGTGCCATGGATTGAGTCCACCAGTTTGGTGGCAGATGAGGACAACGGTTTCTGTGTCTCCTGTGAAATAGGAGGCAAAGTCAGCTCCTAAGGATTTAGGGAGGTGGAGTTAGAGGCTCTGAGCTGACTGCCTGAGTATAACCTTTAGGGGCTGGTAGTCTGGGTTAAAGGGAAAGGAGGTTGGGAGAATCCAAAGTCTTTCTAGTCCAGAGTATAGAATGGAAGGCCTCTGAGGCAGGGTGATGGGGCCAGGGGAGGAGGCTGAGATGGACAGAGAAAGGAGCAGGGACGGCCAGAACAAGGGAGGCAGGAGGTATTGGGCCCAGTCCCCCTGGAGAGGCCCTTTGAGTGCAGCCCAGCACTTAGTCCTGTGCAAGGAACAGAGTCACACTCCACAAAGCACATGCACGTCAAAGGGGGCTGCTCAGCTGAGGAGGACAACCGAGTACCCTCCCCATGCTTCCACAACATCTCAGGGCAACCAGTAGACAGGGGCCTCCTTTGGAAGTCTCCCTTGAGGTTTGCCTTGACTGTAAAGGAACTGCTTCAGGTGAAATCACAGGAACCTCCTTGGTCTCCCGCAGGCCACAGACATGCCCAACCCTGGGGAGAGGCCTGGCCCCCTGTAAAAAAAAAAGGATTCCACCCCAGGCGTTTGCGTCAGCCCCAGCCTAAGAAAAGCCTCCTCTGCAGACCGGGCTGATTGCAATCAGGAAGGGAAATGAGCTGAGGGTGCCCAGCCATGGGTGGTACAAGGGAGGCCCTGCTAGGGCCGAGGTAGGAGAGCCAACCCAGGACTGCTGATTGCAGTCTGCAGAAAACAGATCTTATGGCTTTCAGGGTGGGTCTCTGGGCCCCTTCCAATGGAACTCTGTAGGCCTGTGGTCTGGATTTATTCAGAATGGGGCACAGTGTTCAAGGTCGTGGCCTGTGGGCCTATCTAACGTGGGCCCATCCACATCTCTTTCCCATCACTCACCCCCACAGACCTCATGGGATTTTCTGGGGTGCCCACCACCAGTAGGGACCCAGGCCTCAGTCATCATGACAAACTCCCCTGCCACCCTCTCTGTGATATCCCGTGTCAGATTTAGTCTGCCCGTGACCTCAGTCATGCTTCCACTGGTAGCAGAACCACACCACCTGGTTTTGTCAATACAGAAGGCAGCACAGGGCTCCTGGCTGGCCAAGCAGTGCTATCAGGTTTCACATGCTCACCTGAGCAGAGAGCTTTGGAAAAAGGGAGGTATGGCCTCCTTTTCACCCAGCTGTGTATCCCTTCCCCAGGGCCTGCATAGCCTCACACTGTATACCCTCAGCTTTCCATCCCATGCTGTGGATATGGCCTCCTTGGGGCCCATCTGTGCCAAGTGGACCTCCTCCCCAAGTTCAGTCTAATGGAGGAGACAGATAGAAAATCACGGTTTAGAATAATAAGCCTGGAAAGGAGAAAGCCTAGAAATGGGTCATTCTCCCCTAGCCTGGACTATCGGGGAAGACTGAGGAAGGGAAAGCTAAGTTTTCTGAAGGATGGTCCAGACCAGCTGTGTTACAGGTGAAGTGCTCCCAAGTACAGTTGGGTTTGGAATGTAGATGTTCTGTTTGTCAATTTCAAGTCTACTAACCTCAGCTCTAATATCAGGTAACTGGGATAGTCATGCCAGTCTTATTTATTTATTTATTTATTTATGAGAGAGACAAAGCGTGAGTGGGGGAAGAACAGAGAGGACGGGGGGTGGGGGGAGAGAGAGAGTGAGAGAGAGAGAGAGAGAGAGAGAGAGAGAGAGAGAAAATTCCAAGCAGGCGCAGTGGTATCAGCACAGAGCCCAGTAAGGGGCTCAATCTCACGAATCGTGAGATCATGACCTGAGCTGAAATCAAGAGTCAGATGTTTAACTGACTGAGCCACCCAGGTGCCCCTAAAAATGTATGTGTATTCAGTGCCTGTCACTCTCTGGTTGGCCACCTGGAACACAAAGAATTGGGACAGGTGTTCCTATTGTGTTGATAGTATTTATCTCAGGTAAAACCACAAGCCAAGGGAGGGGCAGACATACAGGACCTTCAGCTCCATACTCCTGATTCTCAAAGAAACTGTCCCAAAACTGTGAGGTGACCACATTGGGACTTCATGTTAGTAACATAGTGTTCCAGGCTCCTAAGAACTGCTTTTCTAAGCGGTTGAGCCTTCATGCAGATGGTTAGCCATAGAAATGATGTTGCCGGGCAAAATCTTGGCTGCCACTCAGAAGGGGAGGCCAGCAAAGGTGGGTGGCAGAGAATCAGAGCTGTCCAAGGGACAACAGGACCAGATCCTGGCTGGGGAGAGGCACAAACAGGCCCAGGTGAGCTCAGAGCCAGGTTGCCCACTCTATCCGGTGAGCAATCATTCTTATTTTCCTTGGTGAGGTGAGGTGAAACCCTTTGAGAATGTTTTTTTCAAGTTTTACTGATCGTGGGTTCCAGAGAATGATGAATACATTGATATGTTTGTCATGGAGGTTCCCTATCAGAAAAGGGTATCAGCCCATCTGGGGCTTCTATGAACATCCCTCATCACCCCGTTTCCCGCCCTGCCCTACCACCTCCATTGGGCCTATAAGAGAGCAAGCAGATCGGACCACTTCAGATTCCATAGGGCCAGGGAGGACCACGTTAGCTTTCAGCAACTCAAAGATGCGGAGATCCTTCTGTCTTCAGCTTCTCCTCATCTTCCTTCCCTTCAGCCTCCCCAAGTCCCTGCACTCAGGGACCTCTGGTACCCCAGGTCAGGACTCCTGCAAGTACTGGGACAGCATCTCTGAAATCTACTATAAGCTGAACACTACCTCTGTGAGTACTTGGGGACACACTGGACATGGGCAGGGATGGCCTGGCAGTCTCAGGCCAGAGGCACTCACGGTTCTCTCTCTTTGCCCCTGCAGACACCTGAAGAGTTTAATCTGCTGCTAGAGCTGAAGGTGAGAGCTCAGACCCAAGGGCCCCCTGTCTCCCTGCAAGTGACTGCCATTGTGTCACTGGTGACTTGGGTGCTTTTGGGTCAGGCACCCCTGGACGGTCACATCTGAGCCTTAATCTTTTGTCTGGCGTCTTCAGTGCAAATACTTCCATCAGCGTATTCATTGCCTCATGGGGGTTGTGTAGTAGATGTTTATTTCCAAGTATGGGAGTTCTACAATTTTATGGTGGCAAAGCTGGCCTCCTTCCCCTTGAGCTCTTTTGGTAGCTGGTTCACGAAATTCCCTATTCACCCAGCCTCCTTCCCCAGCCCATCTGAAGCCAGGAGGTAGGACAAGCTATGCCTTGGCTAAGATTTGCCACGATGTGCTGTGACCACCTCAGTTGTCATGGGGCAGCTGGGTCCTTCCTGGTCTGGGGCAGGGCAGGGTGGTGACGTAGAGAGCTGGGGGAGGTGACAGAGGATGCTGGGAAAGGCATTCCGGAAAGGAGGCAGGAGGGATGACACACAAGACCGGGAGAAGGACAGCCCCTCCTTAGCCCTCCCTCATGCACTCTTTGTCCTACAGGACAAGACCCTTCTGAAGTCTAACCTGGCTGCCTTCCGGACCATCTCAGAGAAGTTCATCAATGTCTCTAATGTAGTGTCATCCATCAGTAAAAATCTGGACTACCTGGAGGTTTGTGAGGTTGGGGAGGGTCTCTCTGGCACTGGGTCTCCATGACCCCAAGGAACCCCATTCCAGGTCAGAGTGCATGGCCTTGTCTTTCCCTTTTCCAAAATAGCAACAGCACTTTTCACCCCCACCCCCAAATTCCTACCCCCTCTCCTGCCACCAACCCCTCCATAGCTGGGGGCAGAGCTACCACCTAGTACTTTCTTATGTACAGTCACTAGCAGGGAGACACTGATACCTCCCAGCTACTAGTGAAGCTCCTGTTGTGTTCCTGGCTTTCCCCCAAAAGGCTGACTGGCTTCTCTTGTCTCTGGTCTACAGGAATTGCTGCAAACCTTGACCATGCCCACGCCCACATCCCAGGTAAGCTGTCCAGGCCGAGTGTGGCTGGGTTGCCCACTTCCCAGGCTGAGTACAGCACCTGTCACATTCCTTCTACCTCCTTCATACCTGACCGAAATTTCTGCTTTCTTCAAAGAGAGAAGTGCATATCGAAGCAGAAGATTTTAATGAGTTCTCAGAGAAGCTGCTTGTCTTCCTGGAAGCCCTGGATGATTTCCTGAAGCCATTACTGAAGTGCCCAGAAACTTTCAAAGCCTCACGTAGAAAACCTTAGTTGGGGCCTTTGCACTGTCAGGGTTCAGATTTGAGCTCAGGTCCTGGGTCCCCAGCTCTCCTCCTAGATATTCCTCCACTCTGTCACAGATCTCACTGACAATCTTATTTATATAGCAATTTATTTATTGTCCATGCTATCGTGGAGTTATTTATTTTAATAATGGAGACCCTCTCAGAAGTCTCTGAACAGAGCCCAGAGGTAATGTGAAGCCATTTTCATTCGTATTTCAGATTTCAAAAGTATTTCTTCTCTTCTGTGAAAAATAAACCTTTATAAAGAACCATTTTGTGCCCAATGTTGCATTTCTTGAGGGTTTCTCTGTCTGACTTGGGTCTGGGTTGCAATTTCCTCACTCCACAGTTAATTTCTTTAATGCCATGGTTTTGATTCCTCTCGGGATTCTGTCTTTGTTTCCCTGGTACTCCCTGTATCATACACTTCATGGGCCCATCCAGATCTTCTCCTCCCTAGCTCGGGCACCACCACACACACGCCCCATGATCTGCCCACATCTGCATCCCAGGACCTCTCTGCTCTGTCCATTTCCCATCATTCCCATGCACACCCTGCATCCGGACCCAGGCCTGGTTGCCAGAATTCCTGCCAAAGCTCCCAGGCCAGGCATCTCCAACCCTATTTGCCACACCTGCCAGAGTGACTGGACACCTCTCTGCCCACACCTCCTGTGAATGTCCCTTCGGTGACTTATGGTTTGCCCACGTGGCCCAGGCCCCATGACAAACACAGCCTGGTTTTCTTCCTAAGGAAATTCCCATTGGGGATCCATAGTGCTCCTTTTAGTACAGGGAACAAGTAGTCCTTGTTAGTTTTAGATCCTGGCCTCCCTAAGCCCCCCACCCCTATTTAAGCCTTTGGTCCTCTCTCAACTCCTCCTGTCCTCCCTCCTGGGAGCCACATCTAGATGAGGACAGGAGAGCCCACATGATATGAAATGTGCTCCCATTTTCTATTCTAAAACCCTCTTACCAAACTCAGTTAAAAACAACTTTAATGGCTGGACACTAAGCAAATGCAATGTTGTCTTCTTCCTAGTTAGCTGTTAGCTAGAGGACATTTGCTTGTTTGAAAGCACACCCTCAAGACAAAAGGTCAGTTTAACAGGATGCTGAGTAGGATTTTACCTATTGTCCTAGAAAAGACAACCAGCATCCAACACTATGCCTCTCTGAGCCAAGAAGATAACCAGTGGGACAGAGTACCCTGGAGCCTTCTGGCCTCCCACAGTGTGGTGGAGAAAGGATATATGGTTTTCTGAGGCCTAAGTGAACACCCAGAAGTTAGAAAGGCTTATACCCCCAAAGAAGAATGCTACCTGCCAAGCAGGGGAACCCAGGCGGAGATGGTAGGATGACCACAAGGACTGGAGCAGGGGCTCAGAAGGGACAGAATGAGGGGATTTTCCTTTGATGGGAAACTATGAAGTCGGGAGGTTCCTGTCTGTTCCTTCACAGAACCCTGAAGAATACAGACACATATCCATGGGACCCTCCTGTCACAGAGAGCCTCATAGCCAGGCCAAGTGCAGTCTGAAAAGCAACAACAGGTAAGAGAATGACAACAGTGCCTGCCATGTATGAGATAGGGTCTCTTTCCATTCTCCCCACCCCCAATAGCCCAAGGCAGAAAGGGTCCTGAAGAGGGAGGGGTTAAGAGGAAGACAGGGGCCCCGCCTTCACTCCCGCCTCCCGCAACCCCAGCAGCTCTCTGTGACAGAACCAAGCAGCCAGGGGGAGGGGAACAAATGGCTGTCACATGGGCTTTAAGCTGCACCCGATTTTCTTTTACGATGCAGGTGACTCAGGAGTTGGGAATCTGCCCAAGAAGTTGACCAGCGTCAGGAACGAATGGTAGGAAGGGACACAGTTCAAGGCAGTGATTGAAAAAGGTAAAAGTGGCGCTTTGTGTGTTCCAGACTCCACTGGAACTTACAGAGCACCCTGAGCCCTGTGGCGCCCTGGGAAGCTCCCTCTGCACCCTTCATCCAGCCAGTTGCTCCCATGCATCTTCCTCCCAGTTCAAAAGCCCTGACTTGCTTCTTCTGTAGATCCCTGAGACCAGAGGACAACTTGCATCCATGTTCTCCTTCCTCTCTGCCTCTCTCTGACTTATGCCTAATGTCCTCTGGACACTTATTTTGGGAGCTTAAGCTCCTTAGCTCTGGAAGTGTTATCCTGTCTGTGCTGTGCCCGAATGGCGGCTCCTGTAGCTCCTTCACTCTTCCTCCCTCCACACACAGGACCCTGTATTTGGCTTCTTATATATCTTATCTCTAATTTGCAAGGGTTTAGGTTGAAACATTTGCCTGACTGTTGCACACTAGCGTTTCCCAAACATCTTATTGTGTATTGGGTCCCCTGGGTTTCCAAGAGACTCTTTCAACTATGAAGAACTTTTTCAGATTTAACTACTGGGTCGCAGTCTTACCATTCCACTGAACATAGTACTCCATGAGGCTGGGGTGAGTTGAGGAGGCCCATGACATGGAATGCCACACTACATTTCTGCCCAGATGTCCATGCCAATAGTGCCACAAGGTCACAGACAGCATGTTAGAAGTGGAATTGGAGCCATGGGTCTCTCTGGTCTTAGTAGGTTAATCATACTGGCCTCTCTAATGATCATTTTCTTAACTGAAATTGCCTTAGTTTCTGACTTTAAGACATCTAGTCTGTATTTGTACACCAGTGTTCATACAGCTGTCTTTGTCCATACAGGCTGCTATTACAAAATGTCATAGGCTGGGTGGCTAATGAAGCACAGAAATTTATTTCTCACAGTTCCAGAGGCTGGGAAGTCCAAGATCAAAATGCTGACAGGTCAGTGTCACAATAGAGGCTCTTTTCACTATAACCTCACTTGGAAGAAGAGGCAAGAGAGCTCTCTGGTGTCTCTTCTGTAAGGGCACTAATTCCATTCGTGAGGTCTGCACCCTCATAACCATTTCTTCCCAACAGCCCTACCTTCAGATACCAACACACTGGGGGTCATATTTCAACATATAAATTTTGGAGAGACAAATACATTCAGTCTATAGGAGCAGCATTATTTACAACAGCCAAAACAACCCGTGTCCAACAATAGCTGAATGGATAAAATATAGCCTATATATACAATGGAATATGATTCAGCCTTAAAAAAGAAAGAAATTCAGTGGTGCCTGGGTGGCTCAGTCAGTTAAACTTCTGACTCGTGATTTCAGCTTGGGTCATGGTCTCACGGTTTTGTGGGTTCAGGCCCCGTGTTGGGCTCTGCACTGACAGTGCAGAGCCTGCTTGGGATCCTCTCTCTTCCTCTCTCTCTGCCCCTCCCTTGCTCATGCTCTCTCTGTCTCCCTCTCTCAAGTAAACAAACAAACAAACAAACAAACTTTAAAAAAAGAAGGAAATTCTGATACATGTGCTGCCATATGGATGAAACTTGAAGACATTGTGCTAAGTGCAGAAAGCCAGAGACAAAAAATAAATAAATATTGCACTCCACTTATATGAGATACTTCTTCTAGTAATCAAGTTTATAGAGACAGGAAACATAAGGATAGTTGCCAGGAGCTGCAGGTAGGGGAGAAAGGGGAGTCATTGTTTAACGGGTATAGAGATTTATTTTGGGAAGATGAGAAAGTTCTGGATACAGATGGTGGTGATGGTTGCACAATATGAATGTACTGAATGTTACTGAAGTATACAATTAAAAATGGTTAAAATGATAAATTTTATATCATGTATATTTTACTACAATAAAAAAAAAGTTTACTCAGGCGGCACCTGGGTAGCTCAGTTGGTTTAGCATCCCACTCTTGATTTTGGGTCAGGTCATGATCTCACGGTTTGTGACATCAAGCCCCACTTTGGGCTCTGTGCTGACAGCCCCAAGCCTACCTGGGATTCTCTTTCTCCCTCTCTCTCTGTCCCCCTTCTGTGCTCACACACACTCTCTCTCAAAATAAATAAATTAGTCAATTAAAAAAAAAGTTTATATTTTTTTTCAGCAGAGACTGAGAGTCTGCCTGAGTCTCCCATCACTCAGATGTGTCAGTGCAGTGAATGACAGGGTCCTCTGAGTGCCAATCCCAGGGTTCTCTCCACCCTGATCCCTGTTCCTTCCTCAGCCTGGGGGTCCTTGGCCCCTTCCCAGCTTGGTGAATGCCTCTTCATTTTGAGACTCAGTTCCTGATCACTCCACTGTACAGCTCTCTGAGCCTCCTCACCTCCCCCAAGGACAGTTCTTGCACTCCTGTATGGCCAAGCTACACCTACCTTCCTTTCTCTGTTTATGAGAACGTGTGGGCCAGGCCCAGAGGTTTCCATAGGGAGGCCATATCAGCTTCCTCCCTGTGCCCTGGGAGACCTGGGTGGGGAATAGGGGACTGGTCTGGGAGTCCTGGAGGAATAAACATTCTGGACTCAGACACCAGGCAATCAGGGTAGCAAGGAGGTAGAAGCACCACATGAAGATGGCTCTAGCGGCTGGCAACCCGTTGCTCACAGCAGGATCTGGCCAAGCCCCAGGTTCCCCTTGCAAATTTGTACTCTTTATATTTGACATTTGGAATGTCAGCTAAGAAAATTTAGATCTCCCAGAGAGTACCCTCAGGCTGAGAGGAAGAGAGGCCGGCAGAAAAGGCCATGGTTCTGCCATCTTGCCAAACCCTCTTCACTCTAAAAATTTTTCTAGCTCTTTTGGGTTTTCCCGTATTCAAAGTGCAAGAAATTTCGTTTTTTATTGTATTTTTTACATTTAAAAATGGAATATAGAGCACACATACAGAAAAGGGTATAAAACGTGCATGCGAAGTTTAACAAATAATTATGAAGCAATCACCCATATCACCAGTGCTCATCAAATGAAGGAACAATGCCCAAACTCCAGAATTCTCCCCACATTTGCCTTCTAATCATGGCCTCCCCCCCCTTGCGGATAACTGATTAGCCTGGCTTATGATGATCAACTTCTTGGTTTTCTTTAAGCTTTGTCACCTTCATATGTGTTCATAAACAATATCATTTAGCTTTGCCTGCTTTTAAACATTAAGTGAATGGAGCCTAGTTGTTTCCAGTTTTCATTGCAAAAAAATATGCTGTGAATATTAATTATCTTGGTGCACATGTTCATATATTTATTAGACAGAGTAGATGAACCCCAATCACCCCCATGACCAAGATGTCCGTGTCTTAATATCTGGAACCTGTGAATTTGTTACCTTACTTTTGTTGAGAAGATTAAATTATGGAATTTGAAATGGGAGGGTTATTCTGGATTAACCACAAGGGTTATAAGAGGGATTCAGGAGCGTCAGATCCTGAGAAGGAGATGGAACAATGGAAGCAGAGGTCAGAGAAAGAGGGAGGGTTTTGAAAAGGAAGGCTACACTGATGGCCTGACAATGGAGAAAGAAGCCATGGGCAAGGAATTCAGGAGGCCTCTGGAAGCTGGAAAAGTCAAAGAAACAGATTCTTCCAGAAGGAATGCAGCCCTACCTTTTAAGACTTCTGACCTTTAGAACTGTCAAATAATAAATCTATGTAATTTTAAGCTGAAGTTTGTAGTTACATGTGTATATACTCAAACCTAGAAGTGTAATTTCTGGGTCTTGGAATATATTTAGCTTCACTAGATAATGATAAATAAATGATTTCACAATGCCAGACAATTTACATTCCCACCAACAGTATTTGAGAATTCCTGCTACTCCACATCCTTGCCAACATGCGATATTGTCTGAACTTGTCAGACTTTTTATTTTATTTTTTTTAGTTTGAGAAAGAGAGTGAGAAACAGCATGAGGTGGGAGGGGCAGAGAAATGGAGAGAGAATCCCAAGCAGGCTCTGTGGTGCCAGCGCAGAGCCCAATGTGGGGCTTGAACTCATCAACCATGAGATCATGATCTGAGCCAAAATCAAGAGTTGGATGCTTAACTGACTGAGCCACCAGGTGCTTCATGAAATTGTCAGACTTTTAAAATTTATACAAATCTGATAGACATCTGATGTAAATTTTCTTTGTCCTGATTACAATGAGGGTGAGAAACTTTTCATATGTTTACTGACCTTTTGGATTCCTTATATTATGAAATGCCTATTCAACCTTTTGCCTATTTTTTTTCTGGGATTTACTGCAATTTTCTTATTTGCAGGATTTCTTTAAATTGTCTGGATACTAATGCTCTGTGGATTATACATGTTGCAAATATCTTCTCTCATTCTGTTTCTTCTCTCGTCATTCCATGGTATCTTTTGAAGAAACAAAGTTCTTCATTTTAATGTACACATCTTCCTCAGCCTACAACAGAGTTATGTCCTGATAAATCCATAAGAAGTTGAAAATATCGTAAGTTGAAAATGCATTTTGTACACCCAATCCACTGAACTTCGTGGGGTAGCCGAACCTACCTTAAATGTGCTCCAATCACTTATAGTAACCTACAGTTAGGCAAAATCATCTAACACAAAGCCTACTTTATAATAATAAAGTGTTGAATATCTCATGTAATTTATTGAATACTGTGCTGAAAGTGACAATATGTATATTGATTGTTTACCCTTGTGATGGGGTAGCTGAATGGGAGCTGCCACTCCCCAGCATTGAGAGAGTATCCTACTGCACATAGCTATCCCAGGAAAAGATAAAAATTCAAAATTCGTAGTATGGCTTCTGCTGAATATGTATCACTTTCCCACCATTATAAGATGGAGAAATCCTGAGTCAAACTATTGCAAATTGGGACCATACACAGTTAAATCTTTTCTGTATAGGTAGTGCTTTTTGTATCTTCTTCAGGATTTCCTTCCTTCCCTACCTAATGGCTGTGAGATTTTCTTGTATACTATCTAAGAACTTTATAGTTTTGCTTTCCACATTGATGTCTTTAATTGACCTAGATTGCATGAGGTAGGCTCTGATTTAATTATTTACATATTAATATTCATTTGTCCCAGCACCATTTTTTGAGAAGACTGCTCTTTCCTGTTGATTTGCATCACTATCTCTATCATATTTCCAGGGTTCACATATATATATGGATGTGGGTCTCTTTCTGGGAACTCTGTGCTATTCCATTGGTCTATTTGTCTCCCCTTGAACCAATATCACACTGTTGTAAATATGATAACTTTATAATACATCTTGGTATCTGGTAGAGCAAGTCCTCCCCCTTCTCCCTTCCTTAAGAGTATCTTGGCTATTCTTTATCCACGTCAATTTTAAATTGGCTTGTCGACTTTTCCCCCATCCCCACCACACAACCAAAACTTCTGGGACTTTGGAATTACATTGATTCTATATATCAACTTAAGTAAAATGGCATCCTTAAAATATAGAGACTTACAATCCATGAATATAGTATATCTATTTTTTATTTCTTCGATGTCTCCCAATAAAGTTTAAAAAAAATTCTCAGTAGAAAACTTACATATCTTTTGTTAAACTTAGTCCTAGGAATTTGGTATTTTGGTGTAATATTAAAAATAATCTTTTAGGGGCACCTGGGTGGCTCAGTCAATTGAGCAGCTGACTTTGTATCAGGTTATGATCTCATGGTTCAGAGTTCAAGCCCCACTTCTGGCTGGCCACTGTCAATGCAGAGACCACTTCAGATCCTCTATCCCCCCTCCTGCCCTTTCCCCACTTGTGCTCTCTCTCAAAAATAAATAAAAACATTTATAAAAATAAAAAATAATATATTTTTAAAAATTTATATTAATAAATGTCTTTTTCTTGTGTAGATAAATATGATCTATTTTTATAGATTGATTTTGTACCTAGCAAATTTGTAAACTCTCTTATCAATATTAAAACTTAATTTACAGATCTTTTTGGATTTTATATATAAAGTTTAACATGTGTGAATAGAGACATTTTGCTGCTACTTTTCTTATTTTTATATATAGTTTTTCTTCTTTACTATGTAGGTTAGGACATTCTGTACAATATTGAATAGAAGTAGTGATAGGCACCATTGTCTTGTTACAGATCTCAAAGGGAAAGATTACATCATTTTACCATTTGAGTGTGTTGTTTCCTCTAAGTATACAGCAGATATCTTTATCAAATTAAGGAAGTTCCCTTGCATTCCTGGGTTTGCTGAGAGCTTTTATCATGAATGGAAAAGGATTTTATCAAATTTTTTCCACATATTTTGAGATGATCATATGTATTTTCTTTAGTGTTTATTTATTTATTTTGAGAGAGAAAAAGAGAGAGGGAGAGAGAGAGAGAAAATCCTTAGCAGTCTCTGTGCTGTCAACGATGAGCACCATGTGGGCCTTGAACTCATTAACCATGAGATCATAACCTGAACTGAAATTGAAAGTTGGACACTTAACTTACTGAGCCACCCAGGCGTCCCTGTATTTTCTTTTTTAATCTGTTTCTGTGGTGAGTCACATTAATTTATTTTCTAATGTTACAATAAAATAATCCATATTCCAGATAAACCCAACATGGTCATCATATATTATTACCATTTTTATATATTGCTAGTTTTTGTATCCTAGCTTTTTTTTTTTAGGACGTTGCATCATTGTTTAACAGTGAGATTTAAGAAAATACAAGCTCTGATTTGTCTGAGATAACTCCATTTTATACTTGTCTTCCTGGCATCATTATGAATAGCACTGCCTTTCGCTCTCAAAAGTGTTCTGTTTTGGATAATAAAGGATAAGATCAGTCTAGTGAGAATGACTGTGATGCTGTCTTCTTATACTGTCTAGTTTGGTAACACAGCAGTGTTTCCTTATTTTATATTTTCTGCAAGAGTTTGTGTAGGATTGGAACTATGTTTTTCTTGAATTGTAGAATTCACTGTTGAAGCCACTGGGGTTGGAGTTTTACTGAATCCATTACTTTGTGGGTTATAGGATTATTCTTGTTTTCTATTTCTCCTTGAATCAATTTTGAGGTCATATTTTATATTAATTTGTCAACTTTTTCTAAATTTTGTTAGCATATGGCTTTTCAAAATATGCTCTTATCTTTTTAATATTTGTGGCATCAGTAGTGATGGCCCTGGTATTGGTTGTTAATTTTTCTACTTTCTTTATTATTTCATTAAAAGTTTGTGGATTGTTTTAGTCTTTTCAAAACACCAACTTTAAGTTTTTTTAATCCTTTATATTGTATGCTTATTTTCTATTTCATTACTGTTTTGCTTTCTATAATTTTTTTTCATGCATTTTCTTTAGGTTTATCTTGCTGTTCTTTGTCAAGCTTCTTAAGATGCATGCTTAATTTGTTACTTTTCACCCTTTAATCTTTTCCAATATATGTAATGAAGGCTCTAAACCAAAACCTTTTTCTGTAAAAGACCAAATAGTAACTATAGTTGGCTTGGCAGGTTTCTCCCAGAACAACTTGATTCTGCCATTATAGCACAAAAGCAATAACAGGCAAGAAACAAATGGAAATGGCTGTTCCAATAAAACTTTATTTATAAAATCAGTCTGTAGGCTGGTTTTGGCTTGGGGGCTAGATTTTGCCAAATCCTGCTCTAAACTTTACAATATCTCACAAACTTTGATAAGCTGTTTTTTGTTACTCAGTTCTAATATTTTATTTCTATTTTGCATTCTTTGACATGTGCGTATGGGGTGTTTTTGAAGTGTATTTCTTTTTTTTTTAATGTTTTTATTTATTTTTGAGGCAGAGAGAGACAGAGCATGAGCAGGGTAAGGGCAGAGAGAGAGGGAGACACGAAATCTGAAGCAGGCTCCAGGCTCTGAGCTGTCAGCACAGAGCCTGATGTGAGGCTCAAACTCACAGACTGTGAGATCACAACCTGAGATGAAGTCGGACGCTTAACCGACTGAGCCACCCAGGCGCCCCGAAGTGTATTTCTTAATGTCCAAGGTTTTTGGTGATTTCTAGTTTTCTTTTCTTTCTTATTTTCTTCTCTCTCTCTCTCTCTCTCTCTCTCTCTCGCTCTGTGTGTGTGTGTGTGTGTTACTGATTTCTTCTTAATTGTAGTCAGAGAATGTGTTCTCTATCAGTCCTATTCATTAAAAATATAATAGAAGCCACAAATATAATTTAAATTTTTCTAGTAACCACATTTTAAAAAGTGAAAAGAAGCAAATGGAAATTAATTTTAATAAAGTATTTTCTTTAACCTTATGCGTCCAAAATAGTATCATTTCAATATGTAATCAATATAAAAATTATTATGCCATATTTTAGATTTTTTGTAGTAAGTGTTCAAAATGCAGTGTCTATTTTACATGAATAACACATTTTAATTAGGACTAGCCATACTTCAAGTGCTTAGTACATGCTTACCAGCTACCATATTAGGCAGTGTAGCTCTAGATCATGTCATCCTTCGAATATAGTATATGGTCCATTGTTATGAATGTTCTATGTATATGTGAAAATAATTTGAACTCTTTAGTTATTGAATGCAGCATTTTGTATAAAATACATTTATCAAAATGTCCACTTGGTCAGAACTCTCACTATATTGCTCAAATCTGTATTCTTATTGAATTTTTGGAATTCTTTTCTTTTTAATGTTTTATTCATTTTTGAGAGACAGACAGAGACAGAGCATGAGCAGGGGAGGGTCAGAGAGAGAGGGAGACACAGAATCCGAAGCAGCCTCCAGGCTCTGAGCTGTCAGCACAGAGCCTGATGTGGGGCTCCAACTCATGACCTGAACCGAAGTCGGAAGCTTAACCGACTGAGCCACCCAGGCACCCTGAAATTCTTCATATGTTATGTGGTGAGTCAGAGAGTGGTATGTGAAAATCCTCCACCATCATTGTGAATTTGTCTAATTATCCCTACAGTTTTGCCAGTTTTTCTTTACGTACTTTGAGATAATGCATGTAATACTTAAATTGTGTCTTCTTGAATTGAATAGTCCATTGCTGTCAAGGGGCAATGAGTATTAAAAACTCTTTTGTTTCTGAAAAGATGTTTGCCTTGAGGTCTATTTTGTCTTACTTCATTTTCTTTTGGTAATTGCTTGCATGTTGTATCTTTCTCCAGTATTTTACCTTCGACTTCTATCATATTTTAGGTGTGTCTCTCATTTTGTTTTTATAGTTTTTTAAATGTTTATTTATTCTTGAGACAGAGCGAGAGACAGAGTACGAGCAGGGGAAGGGCAGAGAGAGACAGAGGGAGACACAGAGTCCCAAGCAGGCTCCAGGCTCTGAGCTTTCAGCACAGAGCCCAACGCAGGGTTCCAACTCAAAAACCTCAAGATCATGACCTGAGGCGAAGTCCAATGCTTAACCAACTGAGCCACCCAGGTGCCCTTCATTTTGTTTTCAAATTCAGTGTGACAATCTTTATCTTTTGGCTGGAGTGTTGTATTTTAATTTGAATGTGATATTACTGTTATATTTTGGATAAACTTTTTATGTTATACAATGACTTCATTTTTCCTGACTATTCTATTTCTTTTCTTTCTTTGGTTATTTTGGGTTGGTTAATTTTTTAAAAATTTGTTTGTTTGTTTGTTTGTTTTAATGATTTTCTCCTCCTTTAGTGGTTTGGAAAACCTCTAGTTAAACCAGAAAATGAAGTACCCTTCTGTACTGAGATCCCTTAAATCCTTCTGACAAACCCAAGGAAGGGACAGGATTTTGGCTGCTATTTTCCTAGGGATCCTTACTCTCCCCTTGCCTGCCCCTACCCCAAACACCCCATTCTACCAGTTGAGGAACCTTTATCAGGATGGATAAGAGGTCTGGCCCTAAGCCATTTTGCTGTCAATTCTTGTGTCCTGAATCCCTTAAGAGCCTAGGCTTTTGAAAGTTCCCCAAACAGCCTTTTCTCTGTTTCTGAGTTAACATCCCTCCCTGGAAGTCCTGTATGCCTCATATTCCAACCGCAGGAATCAGGGAAGCCTTATGAGGCAACAGAATTTGCCAGGAAAACAACTGGCTTAGTATTTCCCAACATTCTCCTTTTATGTCATTGTCATCCAATCTTCTATCCTTGGCTCCTTGGGATTTAAGGAAAGTTGATAAGAAGAACAAGGGCCCAGCGACCACAAGTGACAAGGAGGGGGTTGAGGTCTGGGTGCCAGTTCTGTTCTCTCCCCACCCTAATCTCTCCTTTTTTCTTTGCTCCAGTGTGAACTTTGAGCCGCATACCCAAGGTACTGCCCTGAAGAGGGCACTGCATCTTGCTCTAGTTGAAGCACATGGGCATTCAGTTTTAGGAAGCACCTGCCCCAGTGATCTCACTGAATGTTTTCAGAATTCTTAGCCTGTCCCAGCACATTGCTGGTCATTAACCTCCTAGGGCCAGGCCTTCCTGGTTATCCCCCGGACAACTTCTTCTGCCTTTATAACTATTCCTTTGCCTGCCCCCAAACAGCCTTCTTTGGGTTTAGTCTTGGAGCTCTATTATATTACTCAGACCAGGATGGCCACCATCTACAAGCTCCTTCACCCCCTCTAGGCCGACCTCTCCCCTTAGATGCTCCACAAGGACCTGAAGTTTATTTCACTATAAAATGGCTCTTCTTCCTCTAGCTGAGCCTTCTCTTCCCAATGTTACCATGCCAGTGGCTGACTGACACCTACATCCACCCAGACACCCAAGCCAGGTGGTCATCCTCACTTCCGCATGCCCCTCACCTCCACATCGCCCACTCACATCACTTCCATCTCCAAGCTCACCCTCAGTCCTATAGGGGAAACTCTTCTTGGCTTTGCCCCTTGCCCCCTTTCCTATGACCTCTCTCCTGATGTCTGCTACAGCCTCTTCCCTAGAGTCCTGTCTTCCAGTCATGCCCTGGCAATTACTCTGCCCAGAAACCTGATGGAATCTTTCCAAAATTTAAATCTTGCCATTTCACTCCCCTTTTCCTCAACTTTTTCAGAGTTTCTCTGTGGACTGGTGTTCAAGGCATGGCTCCTCAAGGCCTGTCACTCCCCATGCCCCTGAATGTTGAGTGTAGAAAGATGATTTATTGGGGCACCTGGGTGGCTCAGTCAGTTAAGTGTTTGACTTCGGCTCAGGTCATGATCTTGCCATTCACAAGTTCCAGCCCTGCGTGGGGCTCTGTGCTGACAGCTCAGAGCCTGGAGCCTGCTTCCGATTCTGTGTCTCCCTCTCTCTGTGCCCCTCCCTGACTCAGCCTCTCTCTCTCTCTCTCTCTTTCTCTCTCTCAAAACTAAATTTAAAAATTTTTTAAAAAGAAAGAAAGATGATTTATCTTCAGACCCTGCCCTCAAGAAGTTTACCAAAAAGTAAACAGGTTACTATTATTCATTCATTCATTCATTCATTCATTGAACTAATATTTATTGATCCCCCACTAATTGCCAGGCATTGGTCCAAGGGCTTAGGATACATTAGTGAAAAAAATAGCCAATGATTCGTGCCCCTGTGAAACTCAGGAGGGAGAAAGAGAGACAATACAGAAATCAGTTGCTAATAAATAATTACATAGTATGTCAGAAGGTGATAAATGCTTTGGAAAAAGTCGAGCAGTTTAAGGGAACCAGGAATGTTGACAAGAGGAGGGAGGAATAGTGATTTTACACACCGTGGTCAATGTGGCTCTCAGGGAACTCAGTGGCAGCCTCCTTGAGAACTACAGTTTGTTCAGGGGCTGTGGAAGCAGAGAGGGATGCTCTCCACCCTGCCAGGAGGAGTTTATGGAGGGCTTCCAGGAGGAGGGTCCCATGAATGACCCTTGAAGGATAAGATGAGAAGTTAGCTGAGAGAAGACAGCAGGGAAGGTATTCTAGGCAGAGGAAGCAGCATGGTCAGCAGCCTCCAAAGAATGGAGAAAATGGCCCCCAGACAGGTGACTTTGTCAAGAGAGTATGAGGAAGAGGTATCCATCCTGGAGCCAGTGAGAGCTTGGGTGAGGATCATAGCCCGGGGATGGTAGACCACAGGTGGCCCTGCAGTACTTCCATCTGTCCCTTTGCCCAGAATATTGGTGGGATTTTCCAGAATGTGAAGCTAGAGTGACAGGGTGCCCTGCCCTGCCTATGCTGAGTGCAGGTCTGCCCAGAGCTGTTTTGTCTATCTGGAGCCAGGTCTGCCCCTCCCCACTACAGCAAGGTGGCTGCCAGGAAGCGTGCCCCTGACTCACTGAACACCTGTCTCGGGAGAGACTGGGGGTAGGAACAGTGTACCCAGCCCTGTGTCTCTGAAGTCAAGACTCTTCTGACAGGGAAGCCACTAAGACAGTGACTGTGGCTTCTGATCTCAGAAGGAGGCAGGAAGCTGTGGCCAAAGCCTCAGCAACAATGTTTGCTCCTCTAAAAGGAGAAAGGAAGTGTGTGCCAGGAAATGTGTACAGTACCCCTTCCCCAGCCTGGGCCTGAGTAACCTCAGTCCAGCAGAGTCCCAGATCTGACCCGACGCTCATGATGGCACAGTGCCCACTCCCTCCCAGATGGCATCTTCTGCCCGTGGAGCTTCCCTGGTCATTGCGTTTGCTGGCTCCAGGACCTCTGGGCACTGGAAAATGTAGAATCTGTGACCACAGGCCTCAGGCCTCCCCACACACCCTCACCGCATGACCTCTCTGACTTGGGGCTTCCCATGACTACAGCCACAGAGGTTTCTTGGGCTCTTTTTCTCTGACGCTTTTTCCATAGCACAGCTGGAAACTGATGTGAACTGCCATCTGACGCCCCAGTTCCTAAAAGCTTCTCAGATTCTCCTCTGCACTCTCTTGTCTGTCTCCACATCCCTGCTCTGTCCAGAAGCCTGGCAGAGAACTCAGAGCTTCTACTGCAGTGCGGCAGAGCATCCCACATTAGTGAGGCTTGACCATCTTCTGCTTCTATGGTGGTCATGCACATCACTGGAATTCATGCTCTGTTCAAACACAGTGAATGTTAGGTCTTAGGATACAGCAATGAACAAGACTGGGTCTGCCCTCAAGGAGCTCCCAGGAGAGGGACAGAGACAGACAATAAAGAAGTGAACACATTCACAAACAAGATAGCTGCAGACACTGATAAGTGTTATTAGTAAAGTAAAACAAGGAACTATGACCAAGTTTGACTGAGTGGGCACCATGAGACTGGGTTTTTCAGACAAGGCTTCCTTGGGAGGAGACATCTGAGTTCAGACATGAGCAACAAGAGACAGGCAAGCATAGCAAGAATGGGGATACAGAAGAACAGTGCCAGGGTCTTTCATGGGTTCCAGGGAGTCTCTGAGGAAGAGCAGACCAGTGTAGATGGAGAGGGGGCAGTGAAAGGGGATGAGTCAGAAAGGTAGTCAGGCCTACATCACCTATAGCCTTAGGTCTGAATTCTATTGCAAGTTGAAGGATTTTAAGCCAAGCTGATGACCTGATCTTAAATTTTCAAAAGTGAGTCTGGCTGTTGTGACAGAGTGGACAGCAATGGGACAAGAGTAAGCATGGGTGGTTGGGCTGCATATAAATTCTGAAAGTAATGCTGAGAGAAGTTGATGACAGACAGGATATGGGGAGTGAGACTATGAAAGGAGTCAGAGATGAGTTGAAGGATTTTGGCCAGGCCACTGAATGGAATGGCCTGCCATGAACTGAAATGGGGGAAGATCACAGAAAAGAAGGTTAATGGGGTGGTGGCAATATGAGAGTTCTGTTTGCTCTTATATGGATCATGATGCTTCTATTACCAAGTAGCAGAAAGTACAAGTAAAACTGGCCTAAACACCAAGGGGAATCTATTGACTCTGACAACTGAAAAGTACCGATTTTGGACATGGTTTGATCAAAGCTTCTCCATGGGTCCTCAAATCTTGCTTTGTCCTCAGTCTGGCTTCCCACAGTGGTGCAAAATGGCGGCATTGGTTTTAGTCCTGACCCCTACTAGAAGAAGCTTCTACTGCCCAACTATTAAACAAAAGTCCTGAACTTTTGTTCAATTTTACTGGACCAGTTTAAATCACCAATCACTGTGGCCAATGGGAATGGGGTTATACTAATTTTCTTCACCAATTAGAGACCACCCATGCAGCTGTGGGTAGGAGGACCTGCTTCCCAAAGCAGGAGGCATGGCATGGATGCTGGGAAAACAGCCCTAATGTCCACAGAGTGGTGGCTCATTGGAGATGGACTTAGGTGTCCAATGGGAGCTACCAAGGGGAAGGCTGGATCTAGGAGTGTGAAGCTCAGGAGGGAGACTGGACAGGGAAATCAACATTTAGTTGTCACTGGTGTATAGTAGTAGGAGGGCACCAGTGAGTGAGTGTAGATGGTGACTTGAGGACTCATCCCTGGTGCACTGCAATATTTGGAGGTAGGAATGCTCCTGAAGAGAAGTACAGAAAGGAGAATACAAAAGACCAGCCAGCTAGGTGAAGGGAAAGCCTAGGGAATGTATTGTCATGGATAAAAGAGAAAAATGTTTTCCCTGAACTAAGTTGAAAACTGGTAAGCGAAAAAGCAAGGGGAGAACAAGGATGTGGATCCTGGATTTATCAACATGGTCACAATGTGATACTCACACCCACCTCTTCTCTGCGGCCCAGCTTGGCCCAGGGATGGAAATAGTATGGAGAGGACTGAGGCCCATTTATTGTGGCATCAGCACAGAGGGTAAGTCCTGTGCACTGAACATGACAAAGGTGACTGATGGGGAGTTGGGGAATGGGCAGCAGTGGGCTTGGGGCTGAACAGGAATGGAAATGAAGGATGAAGGACAGTGGAATTCCAACAGCTGGCGTGAGTGCCGGAAAGTCACGAGGCTGTGTTTGTGTGAGATGTGTGAGGGTAAGGGCGATGGAAGAAGAGTCACAGAAGTGAATGACTGGAAGGAGAGGGCTGGAACAGGGTCCTTACAGTCCAGGTCACCTTTGGAAGCTGCCCTAGGATGATGGTGGTACCTGGGCTGAGAGAAGTCCTACAATATGGGGCCAAGCCATCACACATGTCATGATAATGTTTTGAGGTGTTAACACCTCCTTGTTATCTGTCTTGTCTCTTAGCTCATGTGACAAAGAGAAAACATGAACCCCCCCAGCCCAGAGCTCCATCCACACCAGTGAAAGCAGCCACGTGAGGGATGGTCAGCATGCTCGGATCATCTCTGTATTTCCCGGGGGCAAGATCTCTCCATGGCTGACTCCAGGATCTCAGGTCTCTGTGGGAGAGAGATACTTGGCTTGGCATTGGCTGGACTCATGGTTGGGGGTAGGGTGAGGGGGTCTCTAACAGCTCAGATATAGTAAAGGATCTCAGCCACCTACTGCCTGGACACTGGAAGGGGCCCAAAGGGACAATATTTGGTGAGTAAAAATGAACAACAAATGATCAAATAATTAGTGATCAATTCTGAAACCTAATTTCCAAAAAGGTAGCAGAGGTTAAAAAAAAATTCTAGGTTAGGAAGGATTGAGTCAAGGCAGTGAGCAACCTGTCTTAGTGTCCTGGCTGCTCACGGGAGGCCTGGGCCTCAGCTATGCCTGGTGATGAGAGAGGACATTGACTCATGGGAAAGATGCTGTAATCAGGATCAATATGATTCTGTGGGGGAGGATATTAGAGAAAGACTTTTAATATGTTCCTCTGCCTGGACTTTTCCTTCCTCCCACTGATCATCCTGTGTTATCTGGATTCTACATGCACATCTGCTGATGGGGCTCTTCCCCACTGCCCCTCACCCCCACCCTCACCCCAGCCTACGTCCTCTACAGCACCAGATGATGTGTGCTAAAATGAATCCCTGTTTCAAAAAGCCACCTACTCATGGGTCTCCACTTGCATTCTTTGAAAAAAGATGATTCCTTTTTTTTTCTGGCCACAAATGTGATACACTTTCATTACAAAAAGTTTAGAAAACTCAGAGAAGTACCAAAAAAGAAAACAAAAACCAGCCTCAATCCCAAACTCCGAGACAATGCCTTACTTTTGACACATCAGTTTTGTGTCTTTCCTGACGTCCTTCCAACCACATCTTCTTTTTGTTAATTGGGACTATATAAGTTATGTTCCAGTTTATGCATTTTGTCAGGGAATGAAAGCTTCTGTGAGGCAGTAGGAATTTTATCTGCTTTATTCACTGCTTTTACTACCACGAGATAGCCACTCAATAAATATTTGTTGTTAGAATGGATTTCATAACTTGTTTTCACTTAATGCAACGTAAACATCTTCTGCATCATTATGTATTCTCTTATGCCATTATATTTAATGACTACAAAATATTTTGTAGTATGTGTTTATGATAATTGATTTATCAAACTCACTATTGTTAGATATTGTTAGATTTTTAATAGTATAAAAATTACCTCACATTTTTTATACTATAGGTAACATCATGCTGAACATCTTTGAAAATTCATTTATAGCTATTTCTGGACATTATTTCCTGAAGTTAAGTTCCTAGAAGTGGAATTGCTGGATTGAATGTGCTTTACTTAAAATTTCTGTACATTTTGCCAAATTGCCCTCCCACCCAAAAAAAAGGCTGATGCAAACACATGTTGTAAACTCTTTCCAGAGGAATCTATGACCATGTTTTAAACTTTGATAATTGATAGAAAAGACATACCTTCTTTCCATTGAATTTTTCTTTGATTATTTGTGGGATTGACTTATTTTTTATATTTTTACTAGCCATTTGTATTTTCCTTTCTTTATTGCTTAGTCAGCTACTTGCTCCTGATTCTTTCCAGGTGTGTCTTGTCTTTTTTTTTTTTTTTTTTTTTTTTAGAGAGAGAGAGAGGCAAGGAGAGGGAGACAAAGATCAGAAGCAGGATCTGCACTGACAGCAGACAGCCTGATGCTGGGCTCTAACTCAATAACCGTGAGATCATGACCTCAGTCAAAATCGGATGCTTAATGGACTGAGCCCCCCAGGTGTGTTTTTTCTAACTAATTTATAAGAGCTCCTCATATAACCAATATTTGGAGGCTGAAAAATTTTGAAATTTCATGTAGTATTTGTATTTAGTATATGAGCTTTCTAGTCAGTTGGGTCTAATTTCTGTACTGATGAGTGGACTTAATATTTGTGTGATTCATCAAATTACCTATTAAGGCATTTTGGTTTTTAGATTATTGTCCTTTCAAAGAGGGCTTTTGGCCAGTATTGAACAGGTATGTCCTTTAAATTAAATTTAAATCCATTTTAGGGACGCCTGGGTGGCTCAGTCAGTTAAGTGTCCGACCTGGGGCTCAGGTCATGATCTCACAGTTTGTGAGTTTGAGCCCCGCGTGGGGCTCTGTGCTGACAGCTCAGAGCCTGGAGCCTGATTCGGATTCTGTGTCTTCTTCTCTCTCTGCCCCTCCCCAATTCATGCTCTGTCTCTCTCAAAAAATAAATAAACAATACAAAAAATATTTAAAAAATTTTTTTAATTTAAATCCATTTTGTTAAGTTTAATTTTTTTTTAACATTTATTTTTGAGAGACAGAGACAGAGCACGAGCTGGGGAGGGACAGAGAGAGAAGTAAACACAGAATCCGAAGCAGGCTCCAGGCCCCAAGCTGTCAGCACAGAGTCCAACATGGGGCTGGAACTCATTAACTCTGAGATCATAACCTGAGCCTGAAGTTGGATGCTTAACTGACTGAGCCACCCAGGAGTCTCCATTTTGTTAAGTTTAAAACTGAGATTGCATTAAGTATAAACCCAACTTTGGGGAGGACTGACATGTTTGTAATATTTAGTATTTTAATCCAGAAAATTAGTTTATCTCTTCATTCGCTGAAGTCTTTTTTATGTCCTTATATCTAGCTTCAAAGCCTTCTTCAGCTTGGTTCTGCACACCTATTGTTTTTTCCCAGCTATTTTCTTGTTTTTTGGTTACTTTTGTGAATATTTTTTCTGTATGTTTTCTGTTATATTTATTTTCATATTTAACAAATATTCAGCCACCTTATAGAAACACTTCTATTTAGTATCACAGATTTTAGTTCCTTCTCTTAGAGTTTCAACCATGCTTACTTTCTCTCCTCTTTCACTCTCCCATCCACGTATGGAGGCAGAACTAAATTCGAGTACCCCAGAGCAGGAGTACAGATCAGCGCGCACGCCTGTCCTCAGAGGGATATGAATGATCTTCCCCAGTGAGATCATTTGTGCCTGTCTTGGAAAGAAGAGTCTGCTTTGGATGCATGGATGTTCATGGTGACACAGGAGGCACCCGCCCCCCCCCCCCCCCAACCACCACCACTTGCACAGCTATGGAACCATGGAAACAAGTCTCCTAGGAGGAGCACAAACCTAGTGAAGCAGAGAGCATGCAGATGGGGCTAGGGGTAATTTGGCAGAAGATCCAGCAGAAGCAAGCCTTGGGGACTTGCAGCTGGCTAGAGGCCCTAAACTTCGTGCTCTTGCAGGAGGGCCCACCCCTGAGGAACATGGTGATGGGAATGGTAGGGCCCAAGAAGAAGGAGGAGGGGCTGAGTGTGTGTGTGTGTGTGTGTTGTGGAGCAGTGTCCGGGGCAGGGTGGCAGTGGGGAGGTGGGTTGGAGGGAGCAGAGGTACCTGGAAGGAGGACTCGTCTGCCCAATTCTCTGTCTTCCTTCAACTACCCCCTCACCAGAAATCCTTCCTGACCCTTCCTAAAGCCAGAGTTTAGAAGTCCATCGTACCTGTTTCCAAAAGGTCCATGCTGACCCTGGCACAAACCCTGGGAGACCTTCTTTCCAGTTCTCTACCAGAATGGATCCTACTGGTGTTTATATCTGCTTAATGATTTCTCTTTTTTTTAATTTTTTTTAAATGTTTATTTTTGAGACAGAGTGACAGAGTGTGAGGAGGGGAGGGGCAGAAAGAGGGAGACACAGAATCCCAACCAGGACGCAGGTTCTGAGCTGTCAGCACGGAGCCTGATGTGGGGCTCGAACTCACAGACTGTGAGATCATGATCTGAGCCAAAGTCAGATGCCCAACTGACTGAGCCACCCAGGTGCTCCTAATGATTTCTCTTTTATTCTAAAATTCTACAACACCACACTTTCACCCTGAGCGTCTCCTGAATGCCCGATGGCTGAGCATGACAGCAGCATGTGGAATGGAAGGGATGATGGTGTCAAGGGCTGTCCTGGATGGAGGGGGTGGCAGTGTGTGTTTCAGTCTGACTGTACAAAGATGTGGGTGGCTGATTCCCACCCCAACTCCTTACCCTGAGGTCCGTGAGAATTCACCGTGTGAAACTCCTCTCTTCATCGCATGCTTGGCCCGGCAGCTCTATCCTGGGTGTTTCACATTCCATCATCTTTTCCTTGTTTGGGAACTTTCATTCTACAAAGTTAAAATAATGTCTGAAATTATTTTGAATTGGAGTTGTACAGCACAGTATGCAGGATGCCCTGGTATTTTAGGTGAATTCCCTGCTGCTGTGTCATCACCAAGAGCTCATGGTTGGCCCTGATATTTCTACCATGCAGGGGATATTGTCTTTCCTTCCGCCTGGGGTTTGCCTACACACAAACCACATCACAGCTTTGGAGATGAGAGTGACACCTGTGATTCCTGAGGATACTGGGGTTACTCTTGCCATCTTTTCCCACTGGAAAACATAATTGGCTCCTGAATTCAGATTTCTTCTTCCCAAGAAATTAACTCGATCTTTTTCCTTCTTTTCCATATTCCTAATTTTAAGAGGTTTTATTGAAAAAGGATGTGCAATTGTTGTGGCTTCCTCTTGATGTGACTCTTGCCAATTTTCCTCTTAGTCGATATGATGGAAAGAACACAGGCATGTTGGGGGCACCTGGGTGGCTCAGTCAGTTAAGCATCTGACTCTTGACTTCACCTTACATCATGATCTCACAGTTTGTGAGTTTGAGCCTCACATCGTGCTCTGTGCTGACAGCATGGAGCCTACTTGGAATTCTTTCTCACTCTCTCTCTCCCTCTCTGCCCCTCCCCTGCTTGCTCTCTCTCTCTCTCGCTCTCTCAAAATAAATAAAAATAAACTTAAAAAAAAAAAAAGAATACAGGCACGGGAGCTGGATGGCTCTGGATTTAAATATCAGGCAGCCTTGGGATCTTAGGTGAATTATATCAGCTCTCTTAGGTGAATTATATAAGCTTCAGTATCCTCATCTGCAGAATTAGGTATTTAATGCAAGTGACTGCAAGGCTCACTGGGAAGTATCTCACACATTGCAAATGCAGGAACGTAACTGGGCTTGCAAGGGGCACTGAAATAAGGGTGCCGGGCACAGTCAGAATTGAAGGCCGTTGAAGACAATTGCGTCATGGACATAGCTGGAAATCTTTACCTGGGATTTGTTTTGAGTTGCAACATAGTTGGACCTGATCGCCCTTCTAGTTGGCTGACTAGTATACTGACTCTCTCCACTCCCTCACTGGCCCTGTAGAGAACTCGACAGTGAATTCTTCTGTTTCTCATTTCTGCTGTTCTGGGAATATTTGTTTCATTTTTCATATTCTCTGCAGATGTGTATTCTTTGCAGATAAAGACTAAAATTCCAATTCCAAATTCCCAGGGGTGAACTACTATTGGACCAGTTACCAGTGACCAGGGGACAGAGTCACATTGTGTGAACATGACAGCCCTAGTTGTAAAGCTGTGGCTGGATCGAAGGGCATGGTGAGAACAACATTTTCTAAAGAAGGTGGTGCAGAGATAACCCTGACAACCTTCTGTCTCAGAGTTGGAGTGAACCGGAGTTCATCGCGCAATTTCACCTGGATGACACTCAGCACAGCTGCAGGTATGGCCCCTGGCTGTTTGTTCCCCACCAGCCTGTCACCCTGCAGTATAGGTCAGATTTTATTCTAGTGAGAATTCAATTTACATAGTTAACCTGTCTGTTAAAATTTCACTTACGGGGTGCCTGGGTGGCTCAGTCGGTTAAGCGTCCAACTTCAGCTCAGGTCATTATCTCATGATTCACAGGTTGGGACCGTGCGTCAGGCTCTGTGCTGACAGCTGAGAGCCTGGAGCCTACTTTGTGGATTCTGTCTCCCTCCCTCTCTGACCCTCCCCTGCTCGTACTCTGTCTCTCTCTCTCTCTCTCAAAAATAAATAAAACATTAAAAAATTTTTTCACTTAGGATTTTTGTGCCTATACTTATATCTGACGTTAGCCTATCTGTGTTTATTCAATTGTTTAAAAATCGAGTCTTGGAATTTTGTCTCTAGTTACCTCATAAATTGAATTGGATAGCAAATAATGTTTTTATATAGTTGCAAGTAATTTATATAATATAGAGATGACTTATGTTATCAAATTAAAAAAAAATTCTCGCTGGGGAGTAATGTATGGTACATTAGGTTGGGAGTTAGAATGCCCAAGGTTTGGTTTGGTCTTCATCTTAATTTTCTGTATGAACATAAGCAAGCCCCTATGCCTCCCAGGCCTCTGTAGGATTAGGGAGGACAGGACAGCTGGCTCAGATGTCTTGTCTGCCCCCCGCCCCAAACCCAGCTGGCCTTTCTGGGTAATCAGCCGCTGGTGCTCGGAGTTGTTTCTTTTGGCAGGCCCATTGACTCCTTTCTGGAGCCCGGTAGCAGATTTCTAGCCAGTGGTGTTCCCCCCATCTTTGAAGTGCTTTCTGTTGTGTTCCTGGTTTTCTCCTGGCCCTGAGAGTGCCCCCGCCCTCCAGCACTGTTTTTGTTTTCCTTGGGTCTGAGCTCACATGGTCAATGACTTAGGCATTGATTTTTTTCGTTCCCTATAAGGAGCTCTGAGATGGGAAGCATCCTGCCTGCCTCCAGGGAATGTATCATCCCCTTCTGGAAATTCGCTTCTCCTTGGATTTCCCTGGCACCTGGACCCTCCTCAAGAGTTCCTCCTTCCACTGCCTTTGTCCCCCTTCCCTCTCTCTATCACATCCTCGTAGGCTGACATGAGCCACTCTGAAGGTCTTCCAACCATGATCTCCCTCTCCAGCTCCAGCTCAACATGGACTTCTTTTTTTGTTTGTTTATTTTTGAGAGAGAAAGAGAGTAAAAGCAGGGGAGGAGCATACAGAGAGGGGGACAGAGGATCTGAAGTGGGTTCTGTACTGATGGCATAGAGCCTGAAGCAGGGCTTGAACTTGCAAACTACAAGATCATGACCTGAGCCAACATCAGACATTTAACCGACTGAGCCACCCGGGCGCCCCTCAGTGTGGACTTCTAATGGCTGCCAGAGCCAAGGAAGCCTGGGACAGATGCCAAGAGCCCCCAGGGTCAGGAGGTGAGGAGTCTGGTAACACTGATCTCTACTCATACCCACCCTGCAGTTCCTGATATTTGGGAAGGAACATCATTCTGATTTCTCTAATGATCTTCCCATGACCTGCTTTTCCCTCTCCAATACCCCAACCCTTTCTGAACTGAGAGAGGACTCTAGAAATGGCTTCTTCTTATATCAGATTTTTCCTTGTTACAAAACTGTCTATTCATTGTAGAAAATTTGGAAAAATACGGATGAATTCAAAGAAGAGAGAAAACCTTATAATCCCACCACTCAGTGACACCACCTACTAATCTTTCTTCCATTTTTTCCATGAATATATAAATGCTTTTAAACATAATTGGGATTGTACTGAATATACTGCTTGGTAAGCTGCAGGTTTTGATTGGCCACATGCCACAAGCATCTCCCTGTGGCACCGTGCAGCGTTCTGCATCATCATTTTTATGGGCAGCAATGCATATACCATCTTATAGATGTGCAAAAATGAATTCAGCTTTGTGATTGAACATTTGGGTTGTTTCCAATTTGGCACTGCTGTAAATAATATTTCAGTGACAATCTTTGTGGACAAATAATTCCTGATTTTCCCCCTTTGTGTTAATTCCTAAGCAAACCCATCAGTGGCAGTCAAAGGTTAAGTCGAAAAAAAATTTTTGAGGTTTGTGACACATCCTTGCCAAAGTGCATTTCAGAAGGGGTTTGCGGGATGTCAGAGCTTCAGATGACCAAACTTTCTCCTGATCCCTACTTTTCTTTTCTTACTGAGGTCAGCTGGCCTGGCCAGGAGGCTGAGCTGCCCAGATGGTCACCAGGAAGAAGGGTCTGAATTCCTGTTAGATGGGAGTAGTGAAGTGGAGGTGCTTCCAGATAAGTGAGGTGGAGTTTATGGAATGCTGGTCCTCTGAGCACCTCTGTGACATGGCTTGGAGTGGGGCCCCCACCTGTCTTTAGAGGAAGGAGACAGAAAAAGGGACAGTGACACTCAGGCAGTAGCTTCACAGCTCACTTACATGGACCGCTGTGAAGAGAGGGCCAAGTATTTCTTCTTCTTTCAATTCCCTGTCCATGTCCTTTGTTCATTTGTCTTTTTCTTCTTGATTTGGTAACATGTCAAAACCTTTTCCTGTTGCCTGTGGTATAAATAATTTTTGCAAGTTATCTATTTATCTGTTAAATCTTTTTAATTGTGGTTTTTAAGATGCAGACATTTAACATTTGCTTGTAGTCAGATCTTCAAATCTACCAGTGTTTTCCTTTTGTGGTTTCTACCTTCTTTATTGTACTTAAAAAGATTTTTCCTAACCCCAGATGGCATAAACATTCACCTATAATTCTTCAAAGTTTTTTGTTTGCTTCATTTTCAAAGTCTTAAAAATGTGATTTGTTTCCCATCAAATCCTGACCTTGTGTGAGTGGGAGGCACAGATGCTGGTGCTGGTGGCTTGATTAGCTCTAACTTCCAGGCCTGTGAACTCAGGACAAATTCCAAGTCCTTCGTGTTTGTCCTTCTATGACTCTGGGGAAATCCCAGGAGCCCTCTAGTTATTTAATTGGCCTTTTTAAAATTAAAGAATCTGGGGATGGGGCGCCTGGGTTGGTCACTCATTGAAGGATCTGATTTTTGGTTTTGGCTCAGGTCGTGATCTCACAGTTCCTAAGCACTAACAGCATGGAGCCTGCTTGGTATTCTCCCTCTCTCCCCCCACCTGCTCATTCTGTCTCTTTCTCACTCTCTCAAAATAAATAAATAAACTTAAAAAAAAAACAGTAAATAATGTGGTTGCTTATGTCTGTCCAGTTGGCTCATCAGAAAGCTTTCAATCAAAAGAAACCTTCCCAAATAAGTAGATTAATGTATTTCTGACACCTAGGCAATGGCCTTTCCATAGAGCGGATGCACACCATGTAGGCAGGGACTTCTTGTTTGTTCACTGCTACATCTCCAGTACCTACATAATGCCTTGCACATAGTGGGGACTCAACATAGGCTTCTTAACCGAATTATGCATGAATGATTATCATGTACCCATTTTTTAAATTTAAAGAGGTGATAACATGGAGAAAATACTCATGTGGTCAGGTTTAAAAAAGTAACATAGGGTACTGAATAAACCGTATCCATCATTCATTCGTTTAACAAATAGTTATTGAACTCCACTATGCATGGGGAAAAGACAGGATGAATATAAGGATTAAATGACTTAACATATTGTATTAGTCTTCTGGAGATTCCATAACAAAATACCACAAACTGAGTGGCTTGAACAACAGACATTTATTTTTTCACAGCTCTGGAGGCCAGAAGTCCAAGATCATGATGTCAGCAGGGTTGGTATCTGGTGAGACCTCTCTACTTGGCTTGTGGATGGCTGTCTTCTTGCTGTGTCCTCACAGTCTTTTCTCTGTGTGTGTGCCCTCCTGGTGGCTTTCCCTTTTCTTATAAGGACACTAGGCCTATTGGATCCGGACTCCCTTATGGCCTCATGTAACCTTAATTATCTCCTTAAAGACCCTGTCTCCACATATAGTCACATTGGAGGCTGGGGCTTCAACATATGAATTGGGGGAGGGTTGGGGGGGAGGATACAATTCTTTTTGTAACATATATGTAAAATACTTATAAATAATGCCTGGTTGGGGGCACCTGTCTGGCTCCTTTGGTAGTACATGAGACTCTTGATCTCGGGGTTGTGAGTTGAGTGTAGAGATTACTTAAAAATAAAATATTTTAAAAAGAAAAAAAAAGATAGAACATCTGGCACATACTAAGCACAATGTGAATGTTTGATATTATTATTACTATTATTATTGTTAGAAAATATACAAAATCACATTGTTCATTATCCTTGGGGGAATGAGATTACAAATGACTTTAGCTTATACTTTCCTGTATTTTCTAACATTTCTACATTGAACAATTTTATTAACATGGAGGGGAGTGGGATTTCTACTGTTCAATAAAAGACATGGGTTGAATGTTGTTTGCAGCCCTCCAGCAATTTCATCATATATTCCAAGCTTCTGCTCTGGATAGGGTTTCAAGTTATTGCCTCAGCTCTTTGGATTTGTGGTTGTCAGAGTGCAGAGAAACAAAAATCAGGCTCAGCTCACACAGGCCCACCACCTAGAGCTTCTATTTCCTCATGTATGCAGCGATGAGAGTGGGGGTGCATCATATAGTAAGGGCTGGAAAGACCTTTAGCAGTGGGGTAGTGAGTAGATCAGTTTGAGTTCTTGACTGCAAGCAACAAAATCCATACTGACTATTTTAAGCAGAAAAGGAGCATTTTAAAGAATGTTAGGTGGCCCACAGAATTTGAGGGAAGGTTCAAGAAAAATAGTCAGATCTCAGCTTCTAGGAACAACTCCTCAAACCATCCTCTATCCATTGTTTCTGCTACCAGCCTGTGCCAGTAAGATGGAGACCACACATAGGACTTTCTCTTGCTTACTGTTGGCTTTTGAATCAAAGGTTTACAAGGGTATATCTGATCGGCATGGTCTAAGTCACTTATCCACCCCCTCCTGCAAAGGAGGCTGAAAAAGAGAGTTTTCTGGATTCTACCTTAAGAGGAAGGTTCTTACAATGTGGAAAACTATCAAAATAAAGGAGAGTGTTAAAAAAAATGTTGGAGAGTCAAAAAATCAGAAGGTCCACCACTGTCAGAGAAGCATGGCTCAGATGTCCTAACTTCAGGAAAACATGAGACCAGAGTGGCTGAGCTCATTGTTTGATAGTACTTAGAGCCATTATCAGGCTAGAGACAGAATGACACTGGACCTCACAGACCAGAGGGTGACTTTTTGTGATGATGAAGAGGCAGCAGAGGTGTGGCTAGTCAGTCAGTTAAGTCCTGATGCCAGAAACCTCTCAATTAGCCTCTCTTTGTACCAATGGACACAGAGAGGGACAAGAAGCTTGCCCAGGACTGCACAGCATGGCAGAACTACAGCAAGGACTGGAAGTGGTGTCTTTTGCTCCACTTTGATGCCTGGCAAGATTTAAGGCCCCTCTGGAATATTTCCTCCTTCAGGATATCTCCCCTGGGTTAGGCTAGGATTAAATGTGTGTCTTCACATTCACCACTTGGACTGCTCATCACCTGTGCTTCCTTTTTGACTTTTTTTCCCTCCTTGGTTCCAAGCAGGGGGTCAAATATATACTAGTGAACATTAGCTGAATGAATGAATGAATGAATGGATGGGTGGATGAGAGTCTGGAGGCCAGAATTGCTCTGTGACCTGAGGCAAATATTCTGCTCGCTGGACTTCAGTCTTCTGTTGAAGAATATACTGTTCTCTGTATTCTCTGGATCAGACCCTGTGCCAGGATTTGAAAACATGATCAGGATCCCACCTGCCTGCTCTGTCAGAGGTGCTGATCTGGGAGGAGATAGATGTGAACCGAGCTGACCACTACTGTGGCTGATCTTACTAACAGAGAAGTCCAAGGGTCCTCCAGGCTGGCCTAGGTATCTCTGGGCCCTGGGTCCCCTCCTGCTGAGTTCCATGGCTGCTACCCATGCAATCTGGATGCCTCAGTGTCACAACTGCTGAAGTTCACAGAAGGTCCATAGATATCCACCCACAGAGGGGGAAAGAGATCTCTGGAACCAAAGACAGAAAAGAACAAGTCTCTGTAACCAGTGGCAGGAATAAGCCTAAAGAGGAAAAATACCTGGCCATGATCCCACGGCCAGGCCCATGGTCTTCGAATCCCTACCCCTCAAGGAGTAGGTGGAGATAGGCCATGCTTGAAAAATACTCAGTTAAGCTGTAATCTGTCACAGCTCAAGCACATCTTTTTGAATTAAAATATTCACAAGTAGCAGAGACATCTGTAGGAAGAGTAACTGGATGCGACATCCTGCAGGAGGCCAGACTAAATGTGTCCCATGACATCACTCTGGAGAAGAGGCTGCCAGGAGCCATGCAAGGGACTGGAGCACTTCTGCAGCTGAGTGTTGTAGAGGAAGGCTGGGCCTGGGGCTAGCGGCATGTCTTCTGGGCCTCCTGCTCTACAGGGAAGTTCTTTGTTGGCCCCCTGCCCTATGGAGAAATTGTCTGACGATCTCTCAAGACTAATCTGATCTGGAGAGATACTTTCTTGTTGCCCAGCCTTCTGGTTCCCCTTAGGTTTCCTTATGAGCACCAGCAGGGCTTCAGTTAGTCTGCTGCCAGTGGGATTTTGGAGGGGTGGGGGGTGTGGGATTCTGATAGCCATGTGACATCCTCTTGGAGGAGCCTTCCAAACCTGGAGTATGAGAGATTCCATCAAAGTCCCTGCCAGGTTGTGCCTGAGTTCCAGCAGGAGCATCTCTACCAGGAGTCCCGATCCTGCTTTGGGGATGGTGGAAGATCCTACTGTAAATATGGGAATTGTTTCAGAGGCACACATATGTACACTTTCACCTACAGGTGTCTATGGACAGGCCTGGGCAGACGTATGCCATACACTGGTACTGCAGGTGCAGGCCCCTGTACAAATTCACACCCTAATGGCTAAGTTGTTGAGCACATGCGCACATAGGGCAGGTGGTCTCTGGTAGGTCTGAAGAGACCTCTGGCTCTTCCATTCTCTGCCACCTGATCTCTGTTCTCTGGTTTTCTACCCTTTTCTCCCTGGGTCAGCTAGTGCCTGGCCTGGGAGGGTTGCATATATTCTGGACTGGGCTGCTTGAGCGCTGTCCTCGGTGCTGGAGGCCTGGTGGGACATGCACATTTAAGAACAGCAAGAGTGTTGGGAGGAGGTGACCCTGAAATCCAGGTGTAGGTGTAGGACCCACCAGGATATCTAAATTTATTCTAGTTATTCTTTCAAAAGAAGGTACAACTGGGCTTCCTCTTTCCATCCCAGACACTGAAACAGAAGGTGTCCAACCCCTCAGCCAGTAAAGTGGCCATATGTGGCTGTGGGTGGCTGTGTAGCCATTCCCTGTAGCTATGGGGGGCTTCTTGAGACCTCATGTGCCATAAATAGGTATGTATGAAGACCATGACTGCCTGTGTATTCAAGAAACACCTGTGATTCCATGTGGTTTCCTGTGACCTGTGACCCATGTGGCAGGTTGTGACTACATGGAGCCTCCTGTGACCTTGGGTGGCCTCAGATTCAACCTTCCCAGAAGGGAAGATCTGAAGTCTGGGGTTCCCAGGGAATTTGGGCCCTAATCAGGCCTAGAAATTCGTTTGCCAGAGCCTACACGGACCACCTCTCTCTGCTCTGGCTTGCGAACTTGGCACCCATGGGCTCCTGGTGTCTGTAAACTTGGGTCCTGGGAGGCGTCCGCGTCAGCGGGAACCGGCCCACAGGCAGCGTGCCTCCTAGAACAGGTGACTGCAACCCCTCTGCCACCCAAGCCTGCCCAGCAATCAAAGGCAGGGGCACGCGGAGAAAGGGTCGCGCAGCGGTGGGGTGAGCGCGGTTCACGCTCCGCGGCTCGTCTCCCGTGCGCCCCTCTTCTGCCCGTTTCCCCAGAACGCCTAGTCCTGACGTTGGGGGCGGGGGCGCAGAGGGCTGGTCGGCTCTGCGGCCGGCCCCTCCCCCTCCCGGGCCTCGGCGGTTCCGAAGAGGCTCTGAGCGCTGGGGGCGCCAGGGACTCGGCAGGTTGCAAGGCGGCCTGGGGGGCTCCGGTGCCGAGCGCGCGCCGCGCCCTCCCCCTCCCGCCAAGACTCCGCAGCGGCGCGGAGAGGGGGGGCGCTGCGGAGCCGGGGGGCGGGGGCTAAAAATACCCGGCGGCGGCGGCGGCGGCGGCAGCGAGGCGACTGCTGGGGCTGCGGGGCTGCGGGGCTGCGGCCGAGGAGGCCGTGCAGGGCCAGGCCGGGCCCCGCTGATCGACATGCTGACCTTCTTCCTCGTCTCCGGGGGCTCCCTCTGGCTATTCGCGGGTAAGTCCCCATTCTGTCCTCGTCCCAGACCCCCATCCCCCGCGCGCTGTAGGGTCTTGGCTCCGGATGGAGGTGAGCTCCCAGTCTCGGCCTCTGAGCAGTCCCTTCAAGTCTCTCTCGCCACCCTGGCCTCCCAGGTCGTCTCCCCACCCCCAAATTCTGGCGGGCTCTGTGTCGGGGTTTGGGAAGCAGCTGGATGTTCGGAAATGAGGGACCTGGCTCTCAGGACATCACAACAGCCTCCCTCGGGTTCTCGCACCCTCTCCCCTTAAGGGAGCACCACCGGTGATCAAGACTAGGCCGAGCCCACTCGTACCGCAAGGGACACGTAGGGCATCCTTGCCCATCCCTAGTGTCCAGAAACAGAGGTTGTTGGTGCCTGACGTTTTGCCGCAAGTCAGCGACATAACCAGCACTGTCCTGGGGCTTCTGATCGTGGTCAGGGGTCTCCTCAAGACCCCTCACTGCCCACCCTTGAGCCAGAAATCTTAACTAGATCTCTGTAACGGAGGTGTTTACCTGATTCCTCAGCTCTACCCACTGCTTGTGTCCCCACTGCTCCTGGGCCTTTCCCCTCCCCCTCACAGGAGTGAGCTCCTCGCCCCTACATTCTCTTAGGAAGCAGTAAGGACCCCCTGTGAATCCCTGCCCAGCACTCCCCTCACCCCCCTACACACACCTGGGGTCTCACCACAGGCCCGTTCATCCACCAGTTCTGCTGCCTGCACCAGCCAGTCCCCTCTGAGAGCGTTGGGTTCCTCCAGGGTATAATACCACTAAAGGGTCTCCACATAGGACTGCCCATGTGCAGATTTAAGCCTGATAAGGTATGTGAAGTGTTTGAAACTTAAACTGGCCTTAAAAGGGACCTAGTCTAAAGTGAATACTCTGTGAATGTTAATTCACATTCAAACTGCAGCTTCAGAGGTCATAAGGTTCTTTTTGAGCCAAAGAAGGGGAATCCAACCGTTTTGAAATCCTTACCTGAAACTTTACATGTACTATTTAATATTCACAGCAAATACTAGGAGTTTGATGGCACTTTCCCTTTCTAACTGAGGCTCAGAGGTAATTGACTTGCCCAGTGTCACATGGATAATATCTGGCAGAGTGGGATTTGATGTGAGGCTTTAATTGATCAATCATTGCTAAGTGCATGGTGGTATAAGGCCTGAAACTTGGTTGGTGGGCCAGGTGATCACCGACCCCCCCCCCCCCATTGCCCTGAGTTGGGCCACAGGGACACTTCCCCTGAGCCAGGGAGTGAGTGAGGCCTCTCTAATCCCTTCAGCTCCCTAAGCTCCTTCTGTCTGTTGGTGTCTGAGGACAGGCCATGCAGGGCCATTCTGGGCCTGATGTGCTCATCTAGCAGGCAAGGTCAGAGCCGGAGCTGGACTCACGGGTCAGGGGCAGGAGTTACCAAAATAATGATGAGGATGATGATGGTGATAGCGACAGCCACCATTTACTGAGTGATGGTCTCCAAGCCTTTCCCTAGTGCCAGGACCCTTTGCTTTACCCTTAGTAGGCCCTCACCAAGCCATGGAACCTTGGTCTCCTGCAGCTGCAAGAAGATATCTGGAGACTACAGGGCCACATGTGTTGGGAGTAATCAGCAGCCTTTGAGAAAAAGCCCCTTACAGTGTTGGGTCCTTGTCTGAAATTGGGGTTCAGCAGACATTGACTCAAACTGACCTTCTGTCCTGCATCATTGTGGAGTATTTCCCAAAGTGGTCACATGCCTCTCTGAATGACTGTACAGAGGCCCTGGAGTGGTCAGGGAAGGTGACTCTTGGTACAGATGGCAGCTGCTTCCATAGAGGGCAAGCTCCTCAATGCAAAGCAGGAAATTCCTCAAAGATGCCACATTTGACACCAGAGTGAGTGACTAAGTAGTGATCACTGGATGGAGCATCCCACAATCATGTTAGGGCACTCCCAGATCATGTGTCCACCGTGCTTGGTACTTTGCCTAGACCCCAGCTTTTCTGTGGGGAGAGAGGAAACTCCTAGGCTAAGCCTGACAATACATTCGGCCTTGTGATCTCCAGGGTTCCTAGGAAGCTGTCAGATCCCTTTGGCTCAGCTAGAAAGAGGAGAGGACCCTCAAGCTGATGTCACTCTTTAGTAGAGGTATGTGCTTTTCGCCACCCATTCTGGCTCTAAGGAAACAAGGACTGCCTACAAGGGGCTGCAGGGAGGAGATAATGTGAAAAGGTAGGAGGAAGATACCTGGAGGAAGAACTTTCCATCTGGGGGAGGCAGCCTTGTGCTCTGAGCCCTAGGAGAGCAAGAGCTGCATCTTTCCTATTCCGCACTGGAGAGGCCAGTACTGAGTCCTGGGCCAGCCCAGGTCCCACCTGTGTGTTGAGTAGTAAACAAGGAAACAAATAAAATAGATCCAGCCTGAGTCAGATGCTGTGCCTGGCCTGGGAAAACCTGGTTGCTTTCAGTGTCATGAGTTCTCAGGACTGTGGGAACAATGGATTGCCATTTCTGCCTGGCCATCCGGCACCACTGGGCAAAGCAGAAAGAGGCACCCCACTTAGTGGATGAATTTCTGAAAGGGTGTCCCTTCCTCTAGGTTGATGCAGCACCATGCCAGAATAGACAAGGTCTATTCTGCTCAACCATATGCCTGACCATTGGTGACATCTTAATAGGCTTCTGCGGCATAGAGGGGTGTTTGTCAGAGGCAGGTAGAGAACATCAGGTCAGCAAAGGTGTGCAAGAAGAATTATAGAGTGGGTCTTCAGAGCCTTGTGCCTAGGGAGCCTAGATTGTGGGAGGAAGATGGAGTCTGGATAGCTGGAGATTCTGGAGGAGAGGAGGTTTTTTTAGCCTGTACAGAAGCTCCCTGTTCAGGTGCACTGGCCAGGCTGTGCCAGCAGGGGGAGAATGGAGGCTGGTAGGGTTCAGAGAGGCTGTTGATGGTTTGGATGAGATTAGATGTGGCTCAGGTTGAGGCTGGGCTCCTGGAGGGGAAAGTAGGAAGCCTCAGCTGTGGCCATGGGGAATGAGGGCTGGCTCTGGTAGCAGAGACTGGTGTGGCAGCCATCTGGCTGTAAGTGTCCAAAGAAGGTGCAGGCTTGCACAGCTTGGCTCAGTTCAACCCCATCAAATCTTCCCCCACTGATTCCAGGCTCCCAGTAGTATAGAGGACTGATAAGAGATCTGGGGCCATTATAGGGGGCCCAAGAAGGCACTTAGGACCTGTAAATATTGTGGGGCTCCAGGCAGAACAGCTGAGGGCATGCCTCACAAAAGAAAATTTGGATTTACACATGATGCACTGCTGTGTAGGAGAATTCTCACCTCAGCACCTTACCCTCCCCAGACTGTGGTAGGATACAAGAGTCATACCAGTGACAGCACACCAACACCAGAGGGCAGCAGAACTGGGCCTTTCAGCTCTGGCTGGTTTCCTGTCCCATGTGATTACAAGGGCCCTTAGATTGACCTTCAGAAGGCTGACTTTGGCTCAGCTTCAGGCCCAGATGGGACCCAGGACTATTCCATACATACATCAAGCAGAATAAGTGAGCATGAGGCTCTGGCTTGTTTGCAAAAAGAGGCAAAAGTTATAGGCATTTGTATAACACAAGCTGCACTTTGTAATTAGCCATGTGATTAGTGTGGCACATAGTAGGCACTCACATATTTATGGAATGTGGGAGGGGGTTGTTTTTATGGGGGGAAGTGTTGTTGCAAACGTGCTGATTTGACTGCTGTTTCCCTGAGCACCTACCATGTGTCAAGCCCTGCGTTCTACAATTCCCTAACCTTTCCTTTAATCTTCCCCACAACACTGTGGTGCTGTTATCCCCATTTAAAAAATGACGCCATGAGACTCAGGGAGGTTCAGGGGTGAAGCAACTCCTAAGAGCTATGAGCCAGACCATACCCTCAGACTTCCAGTCCAGGGAGGAACCATCAGACCTGAGCAGCCAGGGCATGAGCCCTCCAGCAGACTTGTCCGTGGGCACAAGTAAGGGACTGGTCCTTGGAAGGGGGAGGGTTTGAAGAGAGGACAGACATAAAGTGCTGAGAGCAGGGGCTGGCACATAGGAAAGGGCCCTTTAAATGTTAATTCAAGCTAGGCCTTCCTTAAAGCAGGTGCAGGGTTCTGATGTGCAGAAAGGGAGTAGGGAAACAAAGCATTCCAGGCAGAAGGACTAGTCTGAGGAAAGACTGGTCATAGGAGTGACTGTGGCCAAACTCGGCTTGGCGAGTGAGGTCATCAGGGCTGGGTTCTGCAGGCCCTAGAATACCAAGCCAGGCATCCTGGGCTTTGTTCTGTACAGTGGCTGCTTCCAGGAAACATAGCCCAAACTGGACATGTGGGTGGCCAAGGTGACACTACCCCTGCACATCTACAAGCCATGGCTAGTGGCACCTCTCCCACTGAGCTGCAGTTTTGGGCCTCCTATAGTATGATCTCCTAGAGGGCAGGGCCAGAGTTTCTTCTCTCTGTGCTCCAGTCTGGGGCCAGGCACAGTGTGAGCTGTTGTTTACTGCATAAATGAATAATATGAAGAATTCCATGAGAATAATTTATTTTAATAATGATGTGTTTTATAAGCCATTCTCTTACCACAAATCAATTAGCAAATAATAGATCTTGTGTGTGCTTTTACTAGGTGCCAACTGGGGATGATGCCAGTGTGGTAGAAACAGTAGGGGAAAGCAGGCATGAACTCCTCGCAGGCAGGACAGGTCAGCCTTCAGGGGGGAACCGTTAGTACTAAGAACCCAGAACAGAAGGAGGTGCTCCAAAAGTTTTTGCTAAAGGAAGGAGGGAAGGACCAAACCCATACCTGCAGGTGATTGGTTTTCTGGAAGATATTCTTCTCTAAGGGTGAGGTATTTTGTTTCCTTAGAGCTCCAGTAGGGTGGGAGCTCTGACCAACTAGAGCAGACAGGAGGCCTTAATCAGGGTCCTCAGCTCACTTGATGGTCTGGTGTCATGGCCCCATTTCCTGCATTGGCATGGCCAGAATCATCACTAGCCACCCATTGGGCTTCAGGAATGCTACTTTGGGCCCTTGGAGTGTCCTTCAGGATGCCCAGGCTGGTCTCCCACCAAGGCTTGGATGCTCTGGGAGCTCATGGTGGGTGTAGTCATTCCCAGACCTTGTTCCTTTTTGTGGCTTTTGATTCATGTGAGGCTTGGGGTCTGTGACAGGCAGAAATGGAAAGATGGGAAGTGGGTTGGGACAAATTCTGAACCAAACTGAGCTATCTGTTCTGAGACCTAACCTGTAATCTCAGAGCCTGAAGGATTTTTAGATCCCAAAAAGTCCCACCTGTACCTACCTACTTGCTCTTCCCAGGAACATCTTTCCTTTCCTGACAGCTAGTTCAGGTGTTTGGCTGGGGTTGTCTATGGAGAATAGTTGTGGGGGAGGGGGGTGCTGGCTTCTGATTTGCCATCTGCCCATTCAGGCCTGCATTCTGAGATAGGTGTCTTCTGGGGCTTTAGAGCAAGAAGCCAGGCCAGGATAGTACCAGTGAGGGAACAATCAGCATCTCTGTTTTCAGACCCTGGGACAAGCAAATCTGGAATGACACCTTTTGGGGCTAGGAACAGACCCAGTGATTGATGATTATTGGAGGAAAGAGAGAGGACAGGCAGGCCCAGGTCAAACGGGCAGCTCTGGGTCCAAGCCCACTAACCAACACCAGGAATCCCACCCTACTCCCAGTGCACTACACCAGCCTGGCCCACCAGTACAGGAGGTGGATCCCAAGGGACCAACCAGGACTCAGCCCTGCTACAAGGCCCTTTGGTACCCTCCAGCATGTGGATTGCTGCTGGGGCTAACTATCTCCAGTCAGCGTCCTTCTGACCACTAACCCCTGGCCCAGCCTTGGCTATAGGCCATTCTGGGCAGTGACTGCAGATCCTGTCGAATAGGCATAAGAGCCACTGGGAGGGACAGTGAGGTCAGTCAGAGACTGGGCAGCAGGATAAAATATGGGCCTGCCAGTAAGGTTGGACAGGGAAGTTGGCCAGAGGCTGGATGGCGAGGCTCTAGAGGCCAATGAGATGAAGGCAGTTAACAACACGGAGAAGGGGGACTCACCAGGACCCATCCAGACCTTCAGTGAATCCTTAACTTTGGAAAGGGCAGTGCTTCTGGCCCCTCTGCTATGGCCCCTAGAGCTGAGGTTGCATGAAGCCACCTGGTTTATGTTGGGTTGCATAAACCCCAGGACCCTGCTTAGTGTCTGGCGAGCTTCAGTGTTAACAGTGATAGTGCCTTCTAGCAGATGGGTGGGACATGGTTCTCTTGGAGATGCCCTCAACTCACCCTTACTCAGCCCCCCACCCTGCCTACAGTCTCTCCCCACAAGCCTAGCTCATCTTGGAGTGGTGGAGAGAAAGGGAGGGCAGGCCTTTTCCTGGCCAGTGGGCTGGTGAGAGGTGTGTGTACATATGTCCCTATCCCTTGCCACGGGTCAGACATCAGGGAAGGCTGAGACCCATGAAGCACCCTTTCCATCTATACTGAAGCGTCCTTTCCCCTCCTGCTCCTCTCCTTCCTCTGACCTCCTGTTCCCCTCAGGGTAGCTCCCTGAACACTCACAGACATGCCTGGCCTCTTGGCTTCATGGGGGTACTGTTGGCCCCAACTTACAGACGAAAGACCTGAGGAGGGAACAGCAATGGATGTTCATCACAGATGGGCATTTTCTTTGGGCTGAGAAGCTGACCAGGCCTGTTTCCGTTGGCTTGCAGGGAATCAGCAGAGCAGCCACCAGACCTCCTGTTGGTTCTGAATCAGTTCCTCAAGTGTTTTTGTCCTAGATTTCCACTCAGGCTAAACCACCATGTGTGTGTTTGAGGTCTCCCTGTGTCACTGTCTCCTGTTAATGGGAGTCTGAGTAGCATCCATACTTCATAAGGTACTAGCTTTGTACTCTGGTTAATAGACAGCTCCTGGTGACCCCCAGGTGTCAGAAAAGCAGCTCTTCTGGCCTCTGGAAGTCTGAACAAAATTGATGTCTGATCTTTTCATGGGGCCTCTGTTGAGGATGGAGTCCAAGCCTTGGAGTGTCCCAGAAGCTTGTGATCTCGCACGGTGGGCTCTGGGTTACCGTAAACCCTACCCACAGTTTGAGGGCAGTGTGGCAGCAGTTCCTGGTGAGGCGGGCAGAGGATGCACGCGGCCTCCATTCTTAAAAGTCCTTTCTGGGCACTGCAAGTTCTTTCGTTTACCATTACATTTTTCTTCCCTTTTCTTTCTCCATGTTTAATCATCAACACTATGAAAATTACCAAAGTTCCCTCATAAATAAAAGGCGGTGACCTTAGATCCAGCCATTTCTATTTTCGAAAGGGGGCAAAACGAACAGATCCTCAGAACGAGCCAATCCTACTTCTTGGTGCCACCCACTCTGACCCAACACAGTGCTTTCTTTCCTTGGGGCCACAGAGGCCTCTGGCTCCATCTGGAAAGGTGGCGGGTTCAGTGAGAATCCAAGTGATGGTTGCTCTCGGTGGGTCAGTGTGAACAACGTCCAACAGCCTTCCTGGACCAGCCAGGGCCTCGTTTTCGCTTGGTCTGAAAGAGATTTTTGTTTTCTGGTGAGAACAGCCCCAGTCTGGCGCCCAGAGCCAGTCGCAGGAATACACACCCTTTCATGTGACAGGCCCAGAGTGGAAAGATACAGCACCAGGCCCTCCCCTGCACTCCTCAGGAGGCGGGCATTTGCATATTCCCCATTCATCCTGGCCTTGAAAAGGAGGCCTGAGTTCTCAATGCTCCTGCCCAGCTGAGGGCTGGGCCACTTGAGCCCTGATATTAACCCTGTGGACACCAGTGGCTCTCAGTGGCCAACAACAGGACCTTGCGGCCCTAGGGCAGTGAGAGACGGCTGCTGTGTGACCCTGACCTCCAGAGGGATGAATCAGGAAGTGGCAAGGTCCCACTGACAGGCATAGCCTTCCACTGAACTAAGTGAAATGTGGATTTGTTTCTTTTTGTGGCATTCCGAAGAGAAACTTTGTCAGAGTATGGGGGAGCCAGAAAATTAAGCTATTTATCAAATTTTCCAGAAAATTTACTTTTAACCAAAGGCAAAACTCTCTCTTCTCTGGTTATTGTCTGTTCTGTGAAAAAACAGTGACACTTAGAATGGTTGGAATGGAGTCTTGTTGGCTCCTGGCTACAGTAGCAGCCCCTTTAGCAGAGTTCTAGGGGTACAGCTTGCCTGGTGGGGGGCATTTATGCATCTTAAAACCCTAGGTTACTAGGAGCTGGTGGGTTCTCTTAGCTGATGGATGTGACACTGAAGGCATGAGGCTTATATACAAGTACCAAGTCTTTTTTCTTCTGCAGCTAAATGCTATCCTCCCAGCCTCAGCTTCCTGCCCCTTTCCTCAATGCAACCAGACTCCTGCCACTTTCCTAGGAGCCTCAAAATCTTACAGGCTGTTTCTGCAACTTACCAACCCACTTTTATCAGTCTATCCCCTTCTCAGAACACTCCTTTCCATCTGCTCCCAATTCCCACCTTCCTCCCTATTCCTGACTAAGGATGTGCCTCAGGTCCTGTCTTTTGTGCATTCCTTCCTGAGCAGGGTCCCTGAGTGCTCCTGAGTGAACAAGCAGGTGAGCAAATCCCTCTCTTGTCCCCCCACCTCAGTTACCACAACCCTATCTTAGCAGAACCCCCGTTGGAGGAGGTCACATCCTGGGCTGCGGCCATCTGCAGTGAGCCCTAAGACCCTGGCCCTGCCAGGAGTGGCCTCTGGTCCCTTTCTGAGTTTGAACCTATTGGGTTCACAGTATGTCCTCAGCGTGGGCCGGTGACGGAAATGGATCACTGCTCATGAAGCCAGGACACTGGCAGTCCTAACACGGACTGTCTGGGAGGGGAAAGGATCATGTTGCAGCCACAGGATTTGGCTTCCTGCACAGTGGGGCCTGGCCAGGGGGTGTCCCTCTGCCTGTGCAGTGCTCATGATCCTCACCAGCATCCCCGAGTCCTGCCTGCTGTCCCAGGGCTTGGTGTGGAAGGAAGGGCAATGAGGTTGAGGCTCATCCACACCATCAGCCCTGGTTATCATACTCAGTAAATATTTCCATAGGGACTTCTGCCAGTTTTAGCCTCTGATGCCCCCTCTTTGCTCTGAAATTTTAGTTGTGCCCGATTCATGGTAAGGACAACGTTTATCTCAGAGCTTGTAAAAGACACTGTGTTTCTGTTCGCTCCTCTGTCCTCAAGGTTATTTGTATTTTTAAGTTCCTGAAAGTGTTGTTTGAGCCTGGCTTCCTGGTGTTGTCGTCAGGAATGTGGGCCCATGTTCCCTGACCAGGGCTTAGGGTGAGTGGGATTCTTTAAAGGTGCCGGCATGGTGGGAGGAAGGTGGGGAGGTATCAGAGGGCAGTGAAGGCTGTTTCCCACACTGAATGAATTGCTAAAGGGAGGCATGTTCACGGTGAGTCCGGGCTAGCAGGTACAGGTGGTGGCCCTGCTCAGCGGTCAGGCACAGCCAACTGTAGGTGGACTTTTCCACATCGAAAGGGCTTAAATTCAGCCTTCGGAGCTATAATCAGGCTCCCTGGGGAAGCTCGGCAGGTGAGTTGCTGTGTAACCCAGCAACCTGCATCCTAGCCTCTTGGGGGATGTGCAGTGTGTCTCCCCTGGCACTTCCCCAGTTGGGGAGGCCCTGGGCCCCATCTCTGCCCCAATCATCTGTGGTTCTGTGACTCTAATTAAAACCCAAGAGGAAGATGGAGAGAAAGCCTCACATAGTAGAGATAGGCATGAACATCTGTGAGGACCGGGTAGATACGTGGGCCAAGGGTGGGCTGCTGTGTTTGCGTGTCTGCATGTCAGGGCCGCACAGGTATGATGGTAATATCTGTGCTTTTCTTAACCTAGTGATGGGGCCACAAACTTCCTGGGACGGAACTGCTGCTGTGACTGTGTCCCCAGCACCCTGTGTGGCTTTCCATCAGCCAGGACCTTGGTCATGGCCGCTGAATTTCCTGCTCTGAAAGCTGCCCTGAGAGGCATTTAAATGAAGATTTTGTCTTGTTTTAAAACATCTCTGAAGATGACTAGAGAAACGTAGGGGTCCTGCTAAGAAGGATGAGGTAGGAGCTTTGTGAACAGAACTTGGGTCCTCAGGCATTTGTGTATGTATTTTAAAGCTTCTTCCAGGTGGATTGGAGGAGGATGGGACCTGCGGGCCGAGATAGGCACCTGCCAGATTCTAGGTGGGGGCTACTGAGGCAGGAGGAACTTCCCCTCAGGGCCTGCCCCACGTGGTGGGGAGAGCAATAGAGGCTCCATCAGCCGCAGGGGAAGTGTTGCAAGGTCTGTGAACTCTAGACTCACCAGGCAAGTTGTGCACACAGCCCCTTAAAAGGGAGCTCAGAGCACTGGACTGTGGCATGGGACTGTCCTGCTGCTGAGGAGGTAGGTCAGATTTGGGTAGACACTGGGTCCATCTTGGCAGACTCGGAATCACCTGTTCTGGGTAGGGCCTGGAGGGTGGTGAGCTGGCCACTGTGGCCTGGACTTGTCTTTTACTCTTCAGCAGGGGCCACCATGTTGCTACTGTGTGCCCAGCCACATGCTGGTCACCAAAATAGGAGTGAAAAATGGCCATACCTGACCCCCTCCCCCCAACCCCACAGAGACAAACCTTGCAGGAGTGAGGCCCTGGGAGTCTGTGGGACCTCTGGTCCCAGTCTGTCTGCCAGAGGTGCTGAGAGATGTCAGAGATCAGCTTTGGTTGCAACAGGCCTGGGTGTGGATTCTGGCTCCAGGATGGCTAGTCCCTGGCAAACCAGGAAACAGTGTCTCTAAGGGCAGTCATTAAGGAGGGGCTGGTGTGCTGGACTAGGGTCTTGCAGAAGAGACCTGCTGACCCTGATCCTTGGTCCAGAGTGTCCAGAGCATCTCTGAGCAGGTGTTATATCTGGGACTGTGACCAGTTTCCTTCCTCTCGCCAAGTAGACAGGTTGTGACCTTGTGGGGTCAGGGAGTGGAGACAGTCCCTGGGAGGGGCTGGCGGTGGAGTCTCCTGGGCTTCTAGATGCCTCTCTCAGCCGGACATCTGGCATCCCCACACCCACTCCCCACTACTTCCTACTACCTCCGCCAGTCACGTTGGCTGCAGGTCCCCAGCCCCTGGCTGAGGTTCTGGCCCCTAATCGGTGTCACGGATGGATGTGTAAAGAGGCTTTGTCCTTAAGCAACCCATTTGGCAAACTCCCGTCCAGGACTAAAGACAGAGTGGAGGTGGGGGAGAAGCAGTGAACGGAGCTCTGGAAACCTGGCAGAGTGGGGGTTAAGGCGGGTTGCTTGGCTCTAAGCTGATCTGAGCCAGTGCTGCCCAATGTGCAGATGAAGGGGAGGGGGGGGGCAGCAGCTCCTCATAGAGCTGTTCTGTACCCAGGTCCTGCCAGACCTGCTCCCACGGCCGCCAGGGAGCCTCTGCCACCACTGCTAACGCCTCCACCACCACCCGGCTTCTCAGAGCAGGCGTCTGTTGCCATCCGCTGTCCCCAGGAGGGCACACTTGGGGCAGGGCCTTCGCCACTTTTGTGCCTTGCTCAAGATGTGGTAAGCTCTCTCCCTGAGCCCCACATACCCTTTATAAAGGGAGGCTGGTACTAGTGGGACCAGTTCAGCCACCTCCCCAGTGCCAGGAGCCCTTTGGAAAGGTAGGGTATAAATGCATGTACTTTTGCAAGTTATCTTTGAGCCCTTCTGGCTGACAAAGAGATGGAGTAACCGCGTTAGCTAACTACTGTCTACTGAGTGTTTCATTTACTGTGTGATTGGCACCACACTCTCTGTCTATCCATTGGCTTGTTTGAGCAGAGGCCCAGAGGGATAAAGTGACTTGTCCAAGGTCATACAGCTATCAAGAGTCTGAGTCAAGGTTCAGACCAGGTCAGTGCAGCACCAGAACTTACCTTTGGGCCCTCTCCCTAGATTGTTTTCTGGGGACCCTGGGCCCTGGGAGAGGTTGTGATTTTCTTTTTGAAGCCTTTCTTTGAGAGTTAAGGAGGTTCTTTAATGATCTGGTGGCTTGCCTTGTGCTTGCCTACCATCAGAGACCCAGAACCCCATTGCAAGAACTCCCACCCCACTCCAGGTGAATGCAGAGGGAACCTGAGTGATTTAAAGGGGAGGAAAGAATCTGAGAGTCATGAAGTCCCTCAGTACTGGCGTGATGAGTTTGGACTTTTGTCCTAAGGTGGTAGGGAGCCAGAGAAGGTTTTTGAGTAGTGGCATGACATGGTCCTATCTGTGTACCAGGAAAATAACTTTGGTATCAGTATAAGCACTGGTTAAAAGCAGGGATGCCTATGAGGAGACTGGTGTGGGAATCTGAACTGCATTTAGTGGTAGCTGGACCAGGCCATGAGCTGTGGGGGTGAAGAGGAGCAGTCAGCTTTGAGAGGTGTTTAGGAGGTGGCCCTGACAGAGCCATCTAGGTAGCTTGTGAAGGTCTAGAGTGCTGCAGTTAGGAGGCTGGGTCTGCCGAGGGTTCTTGGATCTGAGCCAAGGGCCTCAGGGCCATCTCCAACAGGGACTGTGCCTTGGGGCTCTACCCCTGCCACCCTGCCACCTTGGTGCCAATATGCTTCCCACCAGGGTTTCTTTCCTCCTATTCTTCCCCTTCCTGGGCTTTGACAGCTATGCCACTCACCACCCACCTTCCATGTGCCCCAAATCAGTGGAGAACATGGTACAGGGAGGGGAGGGGTGGGGGGGACTCTCAGTCCCCTAGCCTGTGCCACCACTTGGGGTCCTGAACTCTTCTGTGCCAGAGGACAAAGAGGTATAGGATATGCCGGGGGAGAGGAGACTAGTTTGTGCCGAGGGCGCGGTCCTCTTGCCAGCTGAATATTTACAAACACTCACTTGGCAACAGTGCACCACTGATTCCGTTGGGTGCTGTCCAGCCCACCCCCATCCCACATCCCATGCTGCTGCCACCAGGAGAGCCTCCCTGGGGTATGGGAAGAGGCAGCTCTTGCTGGGATCCCAGGGACCACCAAACCCCACCCTAGCTTAATGGAGAGAGAGTAAAGTTCAGAGGAGGCCAAGGCCCTTTGAAATAATGAAATGAGACCAGACCCCAGGCCTTGACTCTACCCTGCCCCCATGCGAAGGGTTTGGTGGCGTGGGTTGGCTCTCAGGCCCATGTCCTCAGAAGACCTGGATTTGCAGCTCTGCCCTGCAGTGGCTCCCAGGTCTGCAGGGAATCTAAGGGTATACGCAGGCAGCCCTGAATGTCTGAGAAGGTCAGCAAGCCTAGGAGCATGATATGTGCACCACTGATTCCCTTGGTTGCTACCCAGCAGGGAGGGGTGCAGGCCCAGCCTCAGGGCCAGAGTTGCTACATTCCCTTCAGATGCTTCCTTAAGGGTGGGTACCTAAGAAGGAGCCTGAGGAGGAGTGGGTAGTCAAGCCCTTTCTCCACCACCCTCCATTGCCCCAGGCAAATGGGTTATCTAGAGAGAAGGTCCCAGCCAGGAGAAGATGGTCTGAGGGACCCACCCTTACTGTGTGCACAGTGAAGAAGTGAAGGGGCCTGACTGCCTGATGCCGCTTCATAGGCTCTGGTGGCCTTATGCTGCCTCCTTCCCCTGTAACCTGGGCCTGGGCCTTTCTGAGCAGGTCTGGAGGTGATTACCTGTGGGTTCAACCCCACCGCAAATGAGGGCACAGGTGTGGATATGATGGTCCAATGTTGGCAGGGATGGGGTAGTGGTATGGGAGGCTGTGGTCTGGGCCCTGGATCCTGGCTTCCCTAGTTGCCCCCTCTGTATCTGTGGATGGCAAGTACCTTCTTCTGTGGAGTCTGTGTGTTCCCACCTCCGGCAAGGGCTTCCTGGACACCAGGAATTCAGCAAGTTTAGACAAGTTCTGTTCTTCCCTCTCCTGGGGCCTGTGATACTTTGGTGACTTCTGAGAACTTGCATTTCTAGGAGGCCAGCCTCTCAGACTTGTGGCATTGACCTTTGTACAAGATTTCTTGGGCTCAGACCTTATTTCCTGAGTGGAATATTCAGTTGGCTAAGTGCTCTCTGCTCTCTGTCAGCTCCAGCTTCTGTACGTTTGCTTCCCTCTGTTCAGGACACCCTTTCCTCTTCATCTTTCCATCTCAACATCAGTATGACTCCCTGCCAGAAGCCTGTCCCGACTCCCCATGCCTGCACCAAGCACCTTCTCTGGCTCCCCATGCCTAATCACAGCCCAGACCACACTGCACAGCCCTGTCCGCTCCTTCGTGAGTCGCCCAGGAGGAGGGCAGGCCCACATCTGGCTTGTCCCAGGGTCCAGCACTGATCTAGATGAGAGCGGTGACCATGTGAGGGTCTGCTGAGTGAATGGGGGTTGGCTGGGTGGATGGATGGAGGCCATTCTGGGCTGTGCTCCGTGGATATCAGCGAATGCTGCAGATACCCATGTTCTGCTGTAGCTCAGGGCCCATGAGCAATGGCTGAGGACTAGGGACTGTAGGGTTCTCTCTAAAATTTTGGGGGACCATACAGCTAAGCTCTTAAGGCTTGTCAGAGGCTTCTCAGCCCATTGAACCAGTTCAGCCCATTAGACGAAATGTCAGTGAGCTCCGAGCCCACCCCAAGAGCTGATGAACACCCGGATTTTCCACTATGTGTACTGAGTTATTTCTCTGACAGGCAGGGCTGTCACTTGGTCTCCCCATCTGCAGCTTAGGGAAGTAACTGTCCCAAGGAAACTAGCTGGCTGCCTGCCCAGGGTCTTCCCCAGAGTGGTTTTCCTTGGTGAATTCACTGGGGGCCATAGCTGGGCCTCTTCTTTGCTTGTGCAGAACCATAATGTGATTGATATGCCAGGAGTGATTTGTTCCTGTGGGATGGCCTCAAAACTGATCTAGCTCAAGGAGGCTACTAGTAAAACTGGGTTTCCAGCTCAGGAACTCAGTGAGAATGATGAACTCAGTGAGAATGATGAACTCAGTGAGGAATTCAGTGAGGGCTGGCTGGGGGCTCACTTTCTCTGCTCTCCAGGGGGCAGCTAGAACCTGGGCTTGGTTCATGAGTGTTCCCAGGATTCAGACACTCAGACAGCCTGTTGTGCCATCTATAGAGCATAGACTCTTGAGGGACCATATCCAGGGCCCAGCCACCTCTGCCCGGTGCTTGGGCCTGCCTCCTTGGTCTGACAACCATACCCCTTAACCATCTGTTTAGTCATGGCGTGCCTCTAACTATGCCAGACACAGTATGAGTAAATGCCTCTGTGATACTGTCCCCATATTAAAGATGGGCAAGTGGAGGTCCAGAGAGGTGAGTTATATGCAACCTTGTGTCACTTATAAGTGGAGAAGAAGGGATTTGAATCAAGATTTACTTGCTTTCTCTGCAGTGACTTGCACATCACTGATCTCATCTCTGATGTGGTAATGTTACAATATAGTACAAATATTATTTATTGGGATTTCAGCAGATTGCTCTTTTCTCCGGGGTCAAGCAATTGCTGTTTGGCTCATATCCTCTGGCTGCAGAGTAGCTGCTGTTGGGTTTCTCACTGTTTTCCAAAAAGGAAAACCACAGTCTTGCTTCCAAAGGTCAAGGGCCAGTAAGGAGAGCGGCCATAAGTGGTGCATGGCAGCCTGGAGCTTACCCAGCCCTCATTAAGTTGGCAGACCTATAGGTATTATGTGGTGCTTGTAGCCTCAAATCCTACTGGGCAGTGACACTGAAGATGCCCTAGTGAAGATAAAAGCATCCAATGCCTGGTCCATCCTCACTGCCTCTCTCAGTCCTGGGTGAAGTGAAGACCCTTAGCCCAACAGGCCATATGTCTGCCCTGCCATCATTGCTTCATTTAGTGGCCATCAGGAGAACGTGGCAGCTCCTGAGACCTGCTCTCTTTGAACCAAACTTAGTTAATAATATTTCTCACAGCAACACTTCCACTGTCCACCCCAGGGCATCCTCTCTATGCCCTCATCAGCCCACTGTCGCCACTTGGACTGTGGTGGGCAAGCATGGAGTCCTGACCACTTTATGTGACATCAGAAGGAGTGCTGCTTACCCCTAGAAGTGCACACAGCACTTTGCTGAGCCCTTTCTCTCTGAGCCTTGGTTCCTTTCCCTTCCCACCAGTTCCCCTATGCCACTTCTGTGTCCTCTGGACATGAGCTGATTGGGTCCCGGGGGGACGGCCCAAGGCCCAGTTAATGGTGGGGCCAGCTGTGCCTCTTGGTGCTTGGTCAGTGGCCATGCAGAGTTGTAGTGCATAGTGGTCAGCAGTCTGGGGCCAGGGAGAGTACCTGGTCCCACCCTGGCTGCTCTTGGTAACTTTGCTGTTCCTCACAAAGTTGGCCCCAGCATCACCTCTGGCCCTGGCAAGACTGTGGCTCCAACTTTTCTTCAAGAAGAGCCTATGGTATGATGAGGATGTAGACCTGGGGAAGCCCTGCTGTGTCACTCACTGGACCCTTGCCAGAGAGATGATTGCCCTCATGTCATGAGGGCCAGAGGCACCTGTAAGAGTGGGTTGATAGGCTCTGCTCCCTTTCCTTTCTCTGTCTCCCTCAGGATCAGGGCCTGGTGCTGGGAACTTTGAGGTAGACTGGAAGGAACCTGTACCCCTGACCCATTCTGGTCACTGTGGTTTTCATACTCCAGGAGCAAAGAGAAGCACAATAATATGAACACAAAGGAGAAGCAGAGCACCCAAACCCTGGGGCTCAGGAGGCATTAATTCCAGAGCTTTCAGAGCATTCCCCGGCTCCTGGAAGATAGGGAAGCATCTGTCATCCATGCCCTAGGGCTTGAGCATATAGTTCTCAGGAAAACCGGGCCGGATGTCTGACTGTCAAGTGTGACCATTAAGGGTTCTGGCCTGTCACCTGGACAGGCCTGTCTAGGGATACACTGTGTTGCACAAGAAGACTGTACACCCCAACCAACCCAGGGCCTGCCCTACTGTATTTGGCCAGGGCCTGGCCAAGGTCATTTTGTCACTTGTGATCCAAGACAGATGGAAGGACCGAACCAGACTCCTCCCTAGCCTGCCATCAGCTCTCCTCTCTCACCTACCTCTTGTTTCCTACAGAGTTCATCCTCTCACTTCTGGAGAAGATGCAGACACAAGAGATACTGAGGTTGCTGCGGCTGCCTGAGCTGGGCGACTTGGGCCAGTTTTTCCGCAGCCTCTCAGCCACCACCCTTGTGAGTATGGGTGCTCTGGCTGCCATCCTCGCCTACTGGTTCACTCACCGGCCAAAGGCCTTACAACCACCGTGCAACCTCCTGATGCAGTCAGAGGAAGTGGAGGTGAGCAATGTGGAAGTGGCTGGGCTGTGGAAAGGAGTGGGCAGAGGACAGGTATCTTGAAGGTAGAAGCCAAACTTGTAGCCGATTTTACCTAAAATGGTGCAGAGAATCTTGGTTTCCCCAAGCAGTGAACCACTAAGCCCCCCAGTAGCCTTGAGCAGCATCTCCTGCTAGATGCTCCTCTGCCTCTCCCAGGAATTGAACCCTGGGCAGAGCCCAATCATGGCCTTGCACCAGGCCTCTAGTTTGCCTGTCTCTTGGGTGGGAAGCCTTGGCTCACTGGTGCCTCAGTAGAAAACCTAAGGTTCTCAAGGAGCTGCCAGATAAATTCCCTCCCACAGTCTCTCTGTGCCCAGCCATGGTCTGGAGCTGGGACTCTGAACTGAGCCCACCCGTGCCCCTGTCCTCCCAGAGCACATGGACTCACAGAGAAGGTCACCAAGGGGAGGAAAGGTGCAGTGGCCCAGCCTGGACAAGGGTATTCCAGGCTAAATCTAGAAGGACTAGTGAGATTTGTTTCTTTCTTAAGCTTGTGACATTTATTTTGCCTTTTTTTAAAGTTTATTCATTTATTTTGAAAGAGAGAGAGAGTGGGGGAAGGGCAGAGAGAGGGGGAGAGAGAATCCCAAGCAGGCTCTGCACTTAGCACAGAGCCCCATGCGGGGCTCGATCCTGTGAACTGGGAGTTCATGATGTGAGCCGAAATCAATAACTGGACACTTAACTGACTGAGGTACCCAGGGGCCCCTATTTTGCCTTTTTAAAAATTATCTTTTTCTTAAACTTTATTCATTTTGAATACATAATATATTCACACTTCAAAAGGGAAAAAGGTCATAGACTGAAGAGCTTCCACCTTTTCTTCCCCAGGGAAACCTAGTAACGATCATCTGTGGGCGAATAGATATTTGCCCCTCTTTTTAAAAGCTATCATGCTGCATATACAGTTCAACATCCTGCCTTTTTTGCTCTTGATCTTGGCAACCATGAGCATAGCAGAGTTTTGCCCACTAGGAGAGGGTGCAGGTCTAGATAGGATGGGAATGTTCAGGGCACTTTTCCAGCAGAAGGCATGATATGTGCAAAGATGTGAGTATGTGATCTTGTACCTGGTGGCTTTGGGAAATGGAGATTCATATGGGGTGGCTAGACAGTGGAGAGGGGCTACCAACAGGCTAGCAGAGTAATTACCAGTATGGCGTTTGGTATACAGAAGCCCTGAAGGGCTGGCTGTACCTCTTACTAGCTATATGATTCTTGGCAGTTTCTTAACTCTCTGAGCCTCAATGTCCTCAACTGTCAGGTGAGTAATAAAAGGAGTATCTGCTTCCTGAGTTGTGGTAAGGATTTGGTAAGGTGACACAGAGAAAGCACCAGACTATTTGGTAATTTTAATTATAACTTACTTTGAGAGGCCAGCAAGGACAAAGGCCCATGGGCCAGGATCCTGGAGGGAGCAGCATAGATTTATTTTTTGTTTTTAGTAGTAAGCAGACACAGGGTGAATTCGTGCCGTAGAAGGGTCATGTGGCATGGGCAGGAGTGTTCCTGGACAGGCACCTTTAGCCAGTATTCAAACTAATTCACGCTATTATGTGAATGATGGATGGCACCCAAATTTTTCTTAACCTAGGGGTACAGCAGCAACAGATGATGGGATGAAGGCCACCTTTCCAGGCTGATCCTGATGCCAGAGGGTAGCCTGACTCTAGCCAACACTCACCATTCCATTGTATGAATGAACCATAGGTATATTTGAACAGTCACTGAAATTATGGACATTTTGTGTGTGCTCACGCAGTGTTTAGGTGCTGTGTGCATGTATGGGAGACCAGTGTACTGGGCCTGTGTATGTGAGCCAACTGTGTTTGAGTGTAGCTGCATATAGGTCAAGCGTATACCAGCCATATGTGTGTGAGTGTGTGTAGAGGTTGTGTGTGTACCGTCCAGGTGTGTGTAGGCCATGTGTGTGAGTGCACACAGAGCATGTCCCAGTCCCAACTGTGTGGCCCTGGTGTGCATCCACGCCGTGTACAGCCTGCTGCATACCGGTGCTCTCCCCTGATGCCTATGCCTGCCTCAGCCAGCTTCCCTGGCCTGTGCTTGGCTCGTAGGACAGTGGCGGGGCCCGGCGATCTGTGATTGGAGATGGCCCTCAGCTGCTCACCCACTATTATGATGATGCCAGGACCATGTACGAGGTGTTCCGCCGTGGGCTTAGCATCTCAGGTGAGAGGGGCTGTGAGGGTCTGGAGGAGCCCTGCCAAGGGTTGAGCAGGTGCAAAGATGTGAGCTGACAAGCAGGGAACCAGGGGCGTGGCAGGTGAGTGGTTGCCAGGTTCAGAGGAGAAGAGCAACTCCTGGCACTCCTCCCACTTGGAGAAGTAACTGCATTATGCGGCCGAAGGGCTGACCTCAGCTTTGTTCTAGCCCTTAGCACTGCCTGACCTTAAACCATCTCTTAGCTCATAGTTACAAAAAATTTGTTTTAATGTTTATTTATTTTTGAGAAAGTGAGAGAGAGAAAATGTGGGCCAGGGAGGGGCAAAGAGAGGGAGGTACAGATTCTGAAGCAGGCTCCAGGCTCCGAGCTATCAGCACAGAGCCCAACGCAGGACTCAAACCCACGAACCCCAAGATCATGACCTGAGCTGAAGTCAGACGCTTAACCAACTGAGCCACCTAGGCACTCCTTAGCCCTTATTTTATATCTCCCATGGGCAGCCCCTGCTAAGCCTCAAACTGCCAGGCCTCTGGCTGGCATGGTTCAGAGCCTGAGCCTCTGGGATGTCTGGGTGACCCAGGATATGGGTCAAAAGGAAGTGGTCACAGAGAGGCAACTCTCCATCTCTGCCTCATAGTCCCCACGTCTTTGTGTCCCCTTGGGGCTGCATCACACAGGTCATGGTGGGAACTGGCACTGTGTTAGTCCTTATTCCAGGGCCTCCCTGCTCCTTGAGGACATGTCATGCTTGTGTGCTTTAGGCCTCCTTCAGCTTCAGCAGGTTAGACAGGCAGCTGGGGGCAGTTCACTTGACCCATGGACCACCCCACAGGATGGGATGTCCATTCACCTATCTGATGAGCAGATGCAGGTGACACCCACCCTACCATCCTCCCTGGCACAAGGCCTGCTTATCTCTCTGCAGGGAATGGACCCTGTCTTGGCTTCAGGAAGCCCAAGCAACCTTATCAGTGGCTGTCCTACCAGGAGGTGAGTGATAGAGGACAGGCCCCACCCTGTCGACCCATGTAGACCTGGCATTGTGGGGCTTGTGGGTACCCTGCAGGGTCTCAGAGGGTCATTGTTTCCTTGCATGGCCTGTTTGCCAGACTCCCAGCAGCAACTTCAGAGGACTTCCTGCCGACCTGGGTAGGGTCTTAGGGAGGTCTCAGGCCTGTAGGAATCCTTACCTGGGAATCTCCCTCCCCTGCTAAAAGTCCTTGCTTTCCATCACTTCCCCATGTCCATGTGCAGGTGGCCGACAGGGCTGAATATCTAGGGTCCGGACTTCTGCAACACGATTGTAAAGCATGTACAGATCAGTTTGTTGGTGTTTTTGCACAAAATCGACCAGAGGTAAGCTTCTGCCTTGATTGGTTTTAGAGGTTTCAGTAGAGTAGGGGGTTGGGTACCATACAACAGCCCTGGTCCAACTGCATGTAGGGCCTAGGACAAGAGAAAACATGGATGTACTTGGTCCATGCCACCACCGACTCCTTTGGCTTTGCCCCTAATCAGGAGTGGACATCTCAGCCAAGCTCCATCTACACCCCACCCAGCCCCACAAACAGGTGTTTCCTGAGCCATGGGAGAAGAAAGACCCAGGGAAGAAGGCCACAAGGCCTAGAAGTAGGCTTTGGGCTATTTGGAGGCCCCAAATTCCCTGGGGCATGCGTGCTCTAGAAGGCTGTGGGGAAGCAAGTGCAACCAGTTAATCTCATGGATTCCTTGCAATGTGGAGAGGGCCAGAACAGAACCTTCTCAGGAGGACCCAGAACAAGTACCCTGGTTGCCTGGGCATAAGAGCAGTACAGCCCTCCTATCTGCTCTGTGCTCCCCCAACCCCGCACCTGTGTGTCTCCACAGTGGATCATCGCAGAGCTTGCCTGCTACACGTATTCTATGGTGGTGATCCCACTATATGACACCCTGGGCCCTGGTGCTATCCGCTACATTATCAACACAGGTGAGCCACCACTGCCTCCTCTTGCCACTGGCAGCCAGCCCCTGGACCCCAGCCTCTTAGCTTACGCTAATTGTCTGATACTAGTAAGCACTTTGCTTCCATTCTCAAAGAACATTTTCCAATCTGGCCGTTGAGTTGGCTTTCCCCAGTTGGACTTCACCTGAAGGCACCTTCCACAGGGCCTGGCTACCGTGAAGGAGCCTCTGCAGCAGCCTCCACACAGGCTTCCGACTCTCTGAGGCTTACTTTTCAGCTCAGGGCAGATGTGGGGGAAGCGGGGTGATGGTGGCAAATAACCTCAAGCAGACCTGAGATTATGGATCCTGAGCCTGGAGCAAAGGAATGCTTGGAATCTGCTCCAGGACATTCCTTGGCCTCTTGCCCTTGTTTCTCCTAAGCTCCATGCACTTTCCTCTGTATACAACACATAGCCTACATGGCCTGTCTTCTGCATTTATTTACACACAAGCTTTGGCACACACAGCCCATGGCTCTGCTGCCTAGCACATGCTACCCACAGTCACAGCCTGTGCTCACACAGCCTGACTTTTCCTAATGGTCCCTTCAGCTGACATCAGCACCGTGGTCGTGGATAAACCTCAGAAGGCTGTGCTTCTGCTAGAACATGTGGAGAGGAAGGAGACTCCAGGGCTGAAGCTCATCATTGTCATGGAACCATTCGAGGAAGCTCTGAAAGACCGAGGGCAGGAGTGTGGGGTGGTCATTAAGTCCATGCAGGCCGTGGAGGTGAGTGTCTGCTTCTGGGCTGTTTACTGGGCCATAGCTGGTTGGCTGCTGAGCCAGGACTGCTGGTTATCTGCCCCTCTCATGCCCCCGGGTGGACGTCTTGGGCCATCAGGGTGTGTCAGGGCTGAGATAGGGCAGGCTTTTACAAGGGCTGGTGGCAGGTGGTGAGGTTGGTGCCTATAGGCATCCTCTAGGTGACAGGCTCAGTTGGCTGGCACATTGAATAACACAGGCACCAATAGGTATATGGTAGTGCCAGTCTGCCCCAGAGTTGCTTACATAGCCTCTGGATCCTCCATGTTTTCAGCTAGCCATCAGCCTGTCTGAGCCTGAATACTACAGACATGAAGTCCAGGAGTCTTTGAGAGGTTCCTTCAGTGTGTCCCAAACTCCCAGCAGCCAGCAGAACCAGTTTTTCTGTGCATGACCTCCCCAGAGGCATCAGGCTGGTGGCAGCTTGTGACCTGCTAGAGTGGCACAGGACATCCTGGTCCCCAGGGCCTCACTCCCGCCTCAGTAGCAGCTCACCCCCACCATCCCTTTCTGGATGTAGGCCCCTGAGCTCTCCAGGTATTCTCCTACCTGCCTGTCTGTCACCAACTATACTTGTAATATCTGGGCAGTTGTACTGTCCATGGTTTGGGGGCCACATTTATGCTGACAACCCCCCCCATCTGCCCCTCTAGCCTTGACCATTTATCTGGAAGTGTAGGCCACCTAGCCATTCTGTCCTGAGCATGTGTCCCAATGGGCACCTCAAGCTGTCTCCCCCGTTGTGCACGTGCACAGTGTCTAACCTCTCCTTGGGCCTCAGGCCCCTGTATGTAATGTGTGGGGTGGCCTAGGCCTGGATGTGCATATAAGAAGAGCCACTCAGGTGGTTTCTCCACATAGGCAGGAGGTGGTTTCTCCACCATGCCAAGCTTATTTTAATTTTTTGTTTATTAACTTGTTTTGATCAATCAGAACTTTTGAGCATTTTAAAAATCATGGTTTTCTCTTCCAGGAGTGTGGCCAACGGAATCATCACGTCCCTGTGGTAAGCTCATCTGCCAGCAGGTCTTTATTGATGGTGTGCGGGGCTTATCCTCACAGACCACGCTCACTATGCAAGGGGCCTTGCTAGGGGGTCAGAGAAGCACCCCTGTGTTAATAAGCCATTGCTGTGAGCAGCTTTGGAAATACCCACTCAAGGAACCAGGACTTGTGTAGGTGAGGGTGTAGAGAGGGACCTGGAACAGGAGTCAGACGTTTAAGGTGGAGAAAAAAAGGGCAGCCATTCCTCACTACCCTTGGTTCTCCAGAGGCCTTTTCTTTGGGAAGGCTTATTTTTTCCCCTTGTAGGTAGTGAACTCTACAAGGATGGGGTGAACAGGAGAAGCAACAGACTTAGAAGTGAACCCCGGGGCCAAGTGCCCTTGTAACATCTGCTGTCCTTGTTCATCTTTGTGAATTTTTCTTTTTAAAATTTTTTAACGTTTATTCATTTTGAGAGACAGGGCACAAGCGGGACAGGGGCAGAGAGAGAGGGAGCCACAGAATCCAAAGCAGGCTCCAGGCTCTGAGCTGTCAGCACAGAGCCCAACACGGGGCTCAAACCCACGGACCATAAGATCATGATATGAGCCGAAGTTGGACCTGACTGAGCCACCCAGGCACCCCGTGAACTTTTCTGTGTGTTACCCCCGAGTGATACTTCCTGGGGTCAAGTCACCAGTGACAGTCACTGGCCCTGGGAGAGCCGTGTGGGAGTTTTAAGCTTGCTTACGAGGCCTCTTGCCTCCAGTCTTCCCTCCAGCTCAGCCCTTCCCACTCTTCTTACATGCCCCTGAGCTTTCTCATATGCGGATCAGCCCTTCATGGGCAGCCCTGGTGTATACCCACCTCCCTCATACCATACCCCCGCCTTCGGAGCACCATTCTCCAACCTCCTGGCACACCCTTGCCTCCATGCCTCCACCAGTAACCAGGCTAGTTCCTCTTCCAGAGCCCATCTTCCCTTTGTCTGGAGAGATCTTGCTTGTCCCTCAGTCCCAACTCATGTCATCTCTTCTGCATACAAGTGGGCATGATAGGCTCCTCCTGGTGACCCCAGGACTCTGTGCCCTGGGCCAGGGCCAGGGTCTGATACAGAGCAGTCTTGGTGCCACAGTGGGAATCTCAGTTCCTGGGCCACACATTCTGTTCCCAGGCCTAACCCCAGACATTTGGGAGAAAGTGGGAAGGCAGGATGGAACTTCTCCACTGAGAAGGTGAGGTCTTTGTTAGAGGCCTAGATGTGACCACTGTAGCCCAATCCCATCTCAGATTCAAGCTGGGGAGGCAGCAGGACCAGGTGAGAAATTAGTGTGACAGATGGATGTCCAAGCCCCCATCAAGTTTCCTCAGCCTCTTTCCTGAGGACCTGCCAGCCCACCTTTCTGACGGCTGCAAGCAGGGGCAGGCACACGACTCTATACCCACTCGTGGCGGGTGGGGGTGCACAGAGAGGCTGGCTGGTTGAGAATTCCAGGGGTCTCGGGCCCTGGCTGGCCACTCTGGGTCCTCTTAACATACACTTCTTCTCAACTCTGCAGCCCCCGAAGCCCAGTGACCTCTCCATTGTGTGTTTCACAAGCGGCACAACAGGTGAGCTGAGGCACCCAGATCACCAGCCGGGGCCACCTTCAACCTTCTCTAGCAGCCTTGGTGGTGTGACTGCAGGGGTCTCTGCTGCCCCCCTGACCTCTGAGGCATGGGCTGAGCCTTGTCCCATGCCTGATTCCAGACCATGGGCTCCCAGTGCCCAGCAGGAGGCAGCATGGGTGGTGGGACATGGATAGTGTGGACTGCGAAGTCCAGGGTGGGGGCTGGCCATTTCCTGGAGCTGGGGCCAGAGGAGGGCTGGGTAGCTGAGTCACATCATCCCTTGCTGAGAAGCAGCTCTCACCACTCTCCTTCCTGCCCTGACTTGGCCTTTGTGTCAGGGACCACAGACAAAGTGTGGGGTTTGGTGTCTGAAAGTCTTGATTTGGGTTCCACTTCTACCACTTGCTGGTGGCTAGGAACCACTCACCTAGGCTTGCTGCCACCTCCTCCCCAGCCTCTCCCTGTGATAGGGTGGTTGAAAGTGCCAGAGAGGGAATGGTGTGGAAAAAGGCAGTGCAGAAACTCTGAAGGATGGGGCTGGTATGCTGTGGGCGTGGATGTCGGATGAGGACAAGCAGAAATGATTCACCCCATGCCTGGTGCTGACAGAGGAGTGCATAGGGCAGCATCAGCAAGGATAGCCAAGGAAGGCTGCTTGGAGGAGGCAGGGTGCACAGGAGGGGTGTGGCCACAGGCACAGCACTTCACAGTCTGCAGTGCCTTTTCCGTCCAGTCACTGAGCTGCTGGGACCTCAGCACGGCCTGTGAGGCAAGCAAGCATGGATGCTATATGAGTGGATGCCACCAGCAAGTGGAAGCAGGGGACTTGTGCCCTTTTTCCAGAACCCCCGGCCCAGTGCTCTTCCTCTGCTGCTACTCCATCTCATCTATTGACTTGGGAAGTCACTTGTCCTAGCCTTGAATGGGCAAGAAGTTTCCAGCCTTCTTCTTCTGGTTGGAGGGCTGGCCTGCCTTGATGATAATGCTTGATGGGGTGGGCAGTGAAAGTGGAACTTTGCACAGTCTCTGCAGATGCAGCCTCTAAGGCATTTGGCAGGTCCTCCCCAGCCCCATAAGCAGACCCGCCATGAGGATGGATCATGATAAACAAGGCTTTGTTAGATCTAGATGGATTTTTGCCATTAACTCAGTGGGTTTGAGGATTTCCTCCCCACGGCTAATTTTTAACACAAAAGAAATAGCATAGTCCTTGCTCTCCAGTAGCTGACATCTAGAGTCAACACAGAATTCAAAAACGCCCTTCAGGTTTACGTGGGGTTTTTTTGTTTGTTTGTTTTTTGTTTTGTTTTGTTTTTTTGTCATGAGTTTCATACGTAAAATTTTGGTGATATGTCTCTCCAGCCTGGGTTGGGAAACAGGTTACTATTGTGGCCTTCATGTATTTATTTTTTTAATTTATTTTGAGAGAGAGAGCAAGCAGGGTAGGGGCAAAGAGAGAGAGGGAGAGAGAGAATCCCAAGCAAGCTCCATACTGTCTCACAGAGCCCAACACAGGAGAAAGAACTCACAAACCATGAGATCATGACCTGAGCCAAAATCAAGAGTCAGACATTTAACCAACTGAGCCACACAGGCGCCCTACTACCATGGCTTTTACCTTTTGACCCTTGATGTTCAAGAGTGCCCCTAGGCTTTTAATGAGTCACTTGGTCATATTGGCCTCCATATCTGGAGAAGAACTTCATGGAGCAGAAATGTGCTATCACACAGGTGGAGAGGGCAGGCCTCATGTCCCATGCTTTTCCAAACCATGAAATCACAATTGGAAGCTAAGCCATCCTGCCCAAGCTCTGTGTGGTGGAAGATGGTCATATGGAGCCAGGAAAACAGGTTGTGATTTAGTGCCCAAGCCTCCCGCGATAGAAGTGCTGCTGGTGCCAGGGCAGAGCTGGGGGATTGAGCAGACCTCTTATCACCCTGCCCGGCTGTACTTGGATTTCCTTGGCATTAGCATGAGCCTGTGCTGTGCCTCTGTCAGCCATCCTGTTTTCGAACACATCAGCCCTGCCTGTCCTCAGCATCACAAACCCCGGATACAGCTTCTCTTCTGAACTGTGTTCCCAGCTTCATCAGGGGCCCACACTGTTCTTTCAGTGGGGAAAGATGGAATGTATGATCTAAACCTGACATTTGGTTCATGATTCTGGTGGAATCATTCTGGGAAGATTTTCTTCTTGCTATATGATGGAAACATCTGTGGAGATCCCCAGAATAAGCCAGTGCTATGGGACCCCCTAGTCAGGCTGTGACAGTCCTGCAGGAGGTGAGAGGATGGGGTTTGTCTACACTCAGGGATGGCTACTGGGTGGGTATATAGTTCGTTGTTCATTTCAAAATGACTGTTAGCTGGACTGGAATCTGATAGCCCCTACCCCCCACAAAGAGAATTTGTGGGTATAATATAGCCTTGTTTGGGAAATTGGGTGCCATTAGTGATAGTTAAGACGTATACTATGAGTTCATGTACCCTCTCTTCCCAGAGAAGAAAATACAGCGATCTTTTTAAATATATCCTTCTCAAGCTCTATGCTTTTAGCATTCTTTTTCTAACTTATATCGATTCACTCATTCAGCTCATTTATGGAGCATCCAGTATGCATCAGACCTAGTGCTGGGGGCTGAGGTCACGGGGATGGATAAGACAGACCCCTGTCTTCATGAGCTCACAGCTTATGTTACCGGGCAGTTCAGTACAATGTGGTCACTGCCTCAAGAGTCCACATCCCAGAGTGCATGGAGCACTATGCCACCAAGAGGTCAGAAGAGCAGGACAGAAAGGATTCCCAGCGGAGTCCACTGGAGCAGAGTCCTGAAAGATTGGTAGCTGGAGGAGAATAGGAGGAAGGGCATTCTCGGCATGGGGAACAGCATGTGCAAAGGATTGGCTGCAAGAAAGAAAATATTGCTTCAAAGGAGAGTTGAGTGAGGAAATAGCTGTCTGGGAACATGGCCTGGGAGCACTGGCAGGAGAGGAATGATGAGGGCAAGAGTTTCAAGTGGAGGCTGAGGTAGAGGTGAATAGAATCTGTCAGTGTTGTCTGGTGGCTGAACTGTACCCAGAGGATGCCACCACAGAAATGACTGCTGGTGCTCTTGGCAAAGGCTAATCGTGGAGCGGAGGCTGGAAGCAGAAGCTGATTGCAGTGGAATGAAGAGTGAATGGGAGGTGAGGATGTCACATCAGCACATGTGGACAATTTCTTCAAGAAGCATGGCCATGTCACCAAAAGGCATGCTCCATAATGTTGATAAACATCGCTGTTTGAATAGTCAAAATCTGGAAACAACTCCAGTGCCCATCAGCGATAGAATGGTATACCTCAATAGAATCCTCTCCCTTACTGTACATTGAGTGAAAGAAACCAGACACAAAAGATTGCCTCATTTTTTTGGTATAAAATTACAAGAACAATAAACTAGTCTATGGTTTTATAAGTCAGGATAATGGTTGCCGTCCAGGATAACGCTGCCCTGGAATGCTGATGATGTTCTAGTTCTTTAAAAAAAGAAATTGTTTTTAATATTTATTTATTTTTGAGAGAGAGACAGAGTGCAAGCAGGGGAGGGGCATAGAGAGGGGGAGACACAGAATCCAAAGCAGACTCCAGGCTCTGAGCTGTCAGCACAGAGCCCAATGCAGGGCTTGAACCCATGGTTCGTGAGATCATGACTTGAGCTGAAGTTGGACGCTTAACCGACTGAGCCACCCAGATGCCCCGTGATGTTCTATTTCTTGATCTGGTGCTGGTTGCCCAGGTAAGTTCGCTTTGGGAACAAAAAAATCTACTGGATCTGTACACTTATTTGGGCAATTTACCACATATGTATGTTATGCTGTAAGGGAGAATCTATGTGAAAAATAGATTAGCTTTGAAGGAATGACAGACCAAGAGTGGAGCTGGCAGAGGCTATGGAGGGGGTGGGGCTCTTGTTATGGAAACACCTGAAAGTGTTTTTTGTCATCGAGAAAGAGCCACTAGAGACAGAGGAAAGGGAGGTGCTGCTCAGTGGAGGAGAGCCCTTAAAACTCTGGTGTGGATTGAGGGAGAGAGGAGGCTTCTGGATACAGCAGGAACGAGATGTACCCTGCCTGGAGAAGAAGGGAGGAAGAGTGGGTAGAGGCCCCTGGAATTGGAGCATCTCTTCTGTTCTAATTGAGGGCACCCAGGAAAGCTCAGTCATCTGCAGTCATTTAGCCGAGCATGTAATGCCCATCGGCCTTACCTCTGTGGCTGCTCAAAAGTGGGATCTTGGGAAAATACTCTCTTTGACCTATTTGTTTTGTGCCATTCAGTTCAAGACTTATGTGACCATATGCATAAAACTACATCTGGGTATTCCTGCTGTGCAGCTTTAAGAGAATTTCTTAACCTCTCTTAAGCCTCAACTTGCTTGAATATTAAATGAAGCCATCTGATATCTGTAATATAGGCTGTTTTAAGAAATAACTGAGTTACCATGTATGTATGTATGAGATGCCTAGCACAGTGCCCACAGTCGTGGATTTCAGTACCTGGCTGCTATTATAGTTATTATTTGTATTTCTACCAGCTCTCAAGTCTGATTGTTTAAAAAATTGGTGGATATGGGGTTGATGAAAGTAGGACTCAATCCTGAAGAAGAGTTGGGAGCCTCTAGCAGGGAGATGAACACTCTATCTGCATTATAAAACTTCCAGAGCATTTCTGTCACCGGTGTCTTTTGTAACCCACCTTTGTGTGAAAGTTGAAGCCAGCAGCCAGAGGAACCTCCAGCCAGAGGGCCCGTCACTGTTCCCAGCCCCACTCCCATCCCACCCCTGCAGGAGAGACCTCGAGCTCAGCTTCACCCCATAACTGCTCTCACTTGGAGCCAACATCCATCTGGGGCAGACCTTTAGCTAGTGAAATGCCTTTCTGCAGATCAGCCATGGATGGCCAGCCCAGGAATACTGGTTAAAGCCAAAGTGACATCCGCAGAATCTGAAACTAAGAGGTTTTTTTTTTTTTTTTTCCTTCAGCAGCTGGAGAGAAAATAAATGAAGGGATGGCCAGCCTATGAGTAGAAGGTGGGGAATGGACAGTAGATCTCATGTTGATAAGATGGTGCCATTGATGTTGCTCCAGATAATAAGAGAAACAGAGCAAACAGTGGTTCTGTCACTTTGCCATGGGTCCAGCTAGGAATGCTCACCAGTTCCTCCATGTGAGCAACTTGAAAAATCTTCCATATCACATTTTTAAAACCTGCTGTCAGATGCATGCACTTGTCCTGAATCAGAGAAGCAAACAGAGCTTTCCAAAGAGTGACCTCCCGCCTCCTAACTCTGACCTTGCATCTTCTCCCAGGATTTGCTGTCAACACGTACTTCTCCTTCATCCCTTGGGACCACGTCAAGGGATGACTTGAAATCATTTGAACCTTTTCTGGGAATATTTAAAAATCCTTTAGCTCATTAGAAGTTTATGAAACTTCACTTATACCTACAAGAAATCGTTTGTTTCTAAAAGGTCTTGGGGCGCCTGGGTGGCGCAGTCGGTTAAGCGTCCGACTTCAGCCAGGTCACGATCTCGCGGTCCGTGAGTTCGAGCCCCGCGTCAGGCTCTGGGCCGATGGCTCGGAGCCTGGAGCCTGTTTCCGATTCTGTGTCTCCCTCTCTCTCTGCCCCTCCCCCGTTCATGCTCTGTCTCTCTCTGTCTCAAAAATAAAAAAAAAAAAAAAAAAAAAAAAACGTTGAAAAAAAAAAATAAAAGGTCTAAACCTCTCTCATCATGTTGGAGAGGAAAAAGATTTGCCTAAGCAGACTTGGGTAACTACTACCATTGTATGTGTTGTGGACTGAAGTGAATGGAGGTTTCAGAAAATTTTCATTAATGAAGACAACTTTCTTTTGAAATTCTCGGTCACCCACCCTGAGGTTACATTAGGCATGAGCAAGGCAGCCAGCCTCACAGATCTGAAGTTCTATAGTACTGGACCCTATTTTGTGGGAGTTCTGATTTCACATCTAGTATTTTGGTGTTATTCTTTAGAAACATGTAGAACTTGGGAATCCACAGGTGAAAATTCCCAGGTGATACTCTCAGAATTGTTTGTGGGCCCAGAGACTGTAGAATGTGTATGTAGGAGGCAAATTAGGGACATTTCTTTTTTTTTTTTTTTAATGTTTGTTTATTAGAGAGAGAGCGCGCACATGAGAAGGGGAGGGGCAGAGAGAGAGAGAGAGACCCAGAATCTGAAGCAGGCTCCACGCTCTGAGCTGTCAGCACAGAGACCAATTTGGGGCTCAGACTCATGGACTGCGGGATCATGACCTGAGCCGAAGTCGAACTTGGACGCTTAACCAATTGAGCCATCCAGACGCCTCCAGGGTCGCTTTTTAATATGGGGTTGGGTTTGAGAAAAGATGCTGGGTTAAGAGAAGGACCAGCAGAGGTGAAACAGATCCCATGCATCTTCTTCATTTAAAAAAAAAAAAAAGATGTTTTAATAGTTACCTATTAAAACCCTGTAACCTTCTGTGTCCCTAGAATCATCTCTGTGATTTGTCAGTATGGGGGTGTGTCCCAGAGCATTTGACACAACCTCACCCATCACACATCTTGGTCAGACCAAGATGGAGCCATTACTGATGCTCCTGTTTCTGGCAGATGGAGCTCCAGTAAGTTGAGCAAACAGGCCTAATGGGAGATAATTATGTGAGCAACTTTACCTTTGTCTCCATCTATTCTTTTAAAGTTGTTCAGTGGGGGTGAAAACATACGCACCTCGTGCCTTTTATGGTCATTCTCAGGTCAGTTTCATGGGTGTGGTAAGTCACAGACAGTCTTAATTCACAACTACAAGTGTCGGTCCAAAGTGTGAATCGGTCCACTTCCCTGTGACTTCTTCCCTCCGCACCTTGGGCTGGCTGTGGGCTTGGTGGTCTGCTCTCCTCTCTTTCTCTGATGTCTCTCCTCCTCCTCCCGCTTGCTAATGAAGCTTTTAGCCCTCTCCCACCAGGTGGAAGTGGGAAGGGAGAATAAGGATGTGGGAAAGGGAAGTTCTCTGATGGTTTGGGGCAACACTTAAAACCTGCTCTTTGCGTCACGGACACTTTCAGGAGTTCTCCTTTTGTTTTGTTTTGTTTTGTTTTGTTTTGTTTTGTTTTTGAGAGAGAGAGTGAGCGAGAGTGAGAGAGTGTGAGTGCACATGCAGGCAGGGGAGGGGGCAGGGAGAGAGGGAATGAGAATCTCAAGAGAGCTCCCTGCTGGGTGTGGAGCTAGATCTCAAGACCATGAGATCATGACCTGAGCTGAAATCAAGAGTTGGATGCTCAACTGACTGAGCCACTCAGGTGGTGCCACTTAGGAGTTCTCTTTACACTCCCTCCTCTACATTTTGTGCCTGTGGACAAGATTCCTTTTTAACCCACAGTTCTTGCCATCACCCCCTCAGACTAATGTTCCTTCTGCCAACTCCATATGCAGTCCCTGGGATTTATTATTTTTTTGCAGCCACGGTCTTCTTCACATTTCTCACCAGGATCCCCAGCTGCAGGGAACATGATTGAGCTCTGAGTTAGCTGGGGTTTCAAGTTGGGAGAGAGGATGGGCTAAAAAACTCTGCGTAGCTCTCTCTGAAGAAATTCTTTTCACAAATCCATTCCTCTCCCTCTTCCCCTTCCTCCTCCTCCTCTTCCTCCTCTTCCTTCTTCTTTTCTCTTCCTCTCTGAGGTAAAATTCACATAGCTTAATTAAACATTATTAAATATTTTAAAGTGAACAATTTTATGGCATATACTACAATACTCTCTTAATCTCTAATCACTTTGTCCTTTTATTACCTCTTTCTGGGTGACGGTTGCAAAGTTAAACATATTGGTTTATTTAATATTTCCTGGGTAAGTTTGCACATGGTCTGCCCTCTCACTTTTGGAGTTTCACAGTGGTTGTATCTGCTGCCTTATTGGAAACTTCTAATAACATCTTTTGCACATGGATTATATTCTTAGACCTTATGAAAGCCCTATGAGGTGGGCATTGTCCCTATTTTACAGGTAAGCAAACAGAGAGGAGAAATGGCTTCCCCATGTTATGCTGGCAGTGACGGGAAAGGCCGGGAGTTGAGACCAGTCAGATGTGTCCAGACGCGGCCTGTGTTGTGTCCACCCTGATGTGAAATGGTGACCACTCTGGCCTCCTTCTCCAGCCTCCTGCGCCCTGGGTCCCTCACCTAGAGAATGACTCTTCTGAGTCATTCTAACAAACCTGGGCTTCACTACAAGGAGTAGTGAGAAGTCTTATCAAGACAAAGCAAGAATATCCATGTCCCATCTTTGACAATGAGCAAGCAGGGGGTCTACCCCAGCGCTCTGCACCTCTAGCCTAGCCTTAACCCCGGGGCCTTTCCTGGTGCTGGATGCAGTGAGGAAGTCCTCTGCTAGCACAGTTGGCTGTTGGATTCTGGAGATTAGACCTGCTTAGCCCAGAGGCCAGCTCCACGTACTGGGTGAAGAGGCAGGGGGCCGAGAACCTGTGCTCCCTTAGGGAGCACAGGCCACAAGTAGCCAGCCTGTCAGGCTTTGAGTCACCCTGTGTGTGTGGCTGTGTCACCTGCCTTCTGGTTTAAGCTGCTGGGAGTCTCAAGGTGGGCTTTGAGTGTCTACAGGATGAAAGTATCTGACATGGCATTCATCTGCCTAGGACTCTGAAGTGGCTGCCAACGAAGGCCAGAGGCTTGGGTCTGGGTCTGGGTCCGACAGTCTGGGGCTGTCAACTTGGGCACTATTCTCAAGGAGTGGCCCTTGAGCTTCCAACTAATTTGCCTTTTGTGCTTTCTCTTTTCAGGGAACCCAAAAGGTGCGATGCTCACCCATGGGAACGTGGTGGCTGATTTCTCAGGCTTTCTGAAAGTGACAGAGGTGAATAAAGTAGACTTGCTAAAGCAGGTGTCTCTTGAGGACACCCTCAAGCCTCAGAGGTTTTTTTGTTTGCTTTCTTTTTTCTGCCCTGATGTAATCTGAGCTGCCTTTCACAGGCAGGTGTTTCTGTTGTCATCAGTACAATCTGACCTTTATAGATATTTTAACCTCAAACCCTGAAGTGATCCATACCTGAAAAATAGCCAATTTGATTTCTAAAGGTGCTAAGATCCCAGAAAGACCTGTAAAACTCTTTTTCATTTTTAACTGCAAAAACTGAGATATCTGTGGTTTTTATGTGTACCTATATTTAGAAAGTAATCCTTAATTACTTGTTTTTCAAATAGGTCAGGGTTTAATTCAGTCATTTCGTGTTTAAGGACTACTAGAGTCTGGGAAACAATGGCGACTGCTAATGTGTAAGACTGTACTTAAAAAGGTAAATCTAAAATCAAAAAAAAAAAAAAAAAAAAAAAAAAAAAAAGCTTGATATCTTGGCCTGACAAAAGCATGTTAGCATTTTATAACCGGCTAAGAAAGAAGGACATTTTTCCACAAGTGGTGAGTATCCATGTCTCCTGCAGCTTCCTTAAGGAGAAAGGAATGTTCCTTTTCACTTAAGTTAGGCTTTTTCTCCACAGTGGAGGAAAATCACTGTCTGCATTCCTGCCAGATGGCATTACGGAGCATATGCCCCAAACACTGATAGATTTTGGTAGAAGACTGTAAGAGACTGTTGGTGGCCGAACCCAAGACAGGAGCTGTTTGCCCAGTTCCCAGGGCTTGTCCAGACTCGTTCAAAAGCCAGCCTTGGAAGAATAAAGGCCCCTGTGAAAGGGTGGGGGACAGGGAAGTCCAGCAAAGGAGAGCACCCGAGGGTATGTCTCGCTCCTGGGCACAGGCCTTGTGCAGGCACCCCTGGCTGGAGCAGCCCCTGTCCCTGAGATCAGTCCCATCTGTGAGATGTGGGCCAGAGAGGAGGGGTGCAGCAGGGCTCCCTCTTGGCCTCCCCTACAGGCCCTGTCCCCAGACCTTGGCTTGTGAGGCCTGGTTTAGCCATCTGTTTGTCCTGGGCTCATACCCCAGCCACAGCTGGTATAGACCCAGGGCTCCCTGGGTCCCTTTTCTGGAAGAAGGACTAGAAAGTGCTGATAAGCCAAGCCCCTTGGACTCCTGGCTCAGGTGGCCCAGGGAGATGGCGAAGTGGGGTCTGGCCCCAGAGGAGACTTCCCTGCGGAGCTCAGCTCTGCTGGTTTATGTGTGCTTCACTGAGCTTTTTGCTTCTGCAGATAACCTAGACCCACTGGCTGCGCCCTAACACTCCGCCTCCTACGCTGCCCTGTCTCCCTCTCCCTCTCTTCTTCCTGCGCCTTTCATCTTCCTCTTTCTCTCACACATTTTTTTCTCTCTCTCATCTTGACTTTCTCTCTCTCTCTCTCTCTCTCTCTGTCTCCTCCCCACCCACCTCCCCATTTCCCTTCCCTTCTTCCTGTTTGCCCCTCCAGGACCATTTTTCTCTGTATTGTTTTATGACTCTCTTGTCGTCTTCCTGTCAGTGTTTTCTTTCCTTTCTGTCTCCCATGCCCGTCACCTGCAGAAAGTGATCTTTCCGAGACAGGACGATGTGCTCATCTCCTTCCTGCCTTTGGCTCACATGTTTGAGAGAGTAATCCAGGTAAGACGCCCACCTGACTGACCGGGCCTTGCCTGGGCTCCTTCTGTTTTCTTACAGAGTCAGTGGGCTCCCACATGTGCGGATGTGCACATTTCCTATTTGCCTTTAGCACACATGTTTGAGAGAATGGTGCAGGTAAGGCCCTGGCTCCAGGGAGGCACATTCTGTGCCCAGAACCCAGAACCCTACCAGAGTGCCACTTGTCACTGGTGCCATGAAATAGAACTAAACTGCCCTGTCCTCAGACAGGTACCACAGGGGTCCTGGGAGGACTCCAGGGAAGACCCCAGGTCTGCCTTGTCTTCCCTGCGGGTGTAACTCCTCTGAGAGAGGCCCCAGGTGATGGTCTGTGCTCAGAGAGAACTATAGCTTTGAAGAAGTATTTTTACCATTCACACTCTGTGCCATATGGCTCCACTTATGGCCAAGACATTTCCATACCATAACTTCCAAAACTCGCCAACTCCTGGAAAAGAAAACAAGACAGTAAAGTTGGGGAATCAAACTATCATGATCCCTTGCTCTGGAGATGGGACTGGCATTATGATTGGCCCTGAGATAGGCCTTACAGGAGCGTAGAGGGAGTGGGGGGAGTCCCCATGAGGTAGTGGGAACAAATAATTTTCCACACATGGGTCACTCAGGGGGCCAGCTTATGAATGAGCTATGTCTTCTAAAGCCTCTCACATCTATCTTGGGGGAGGGCTGGTATATTAGGGCAATGCTTTCCAGCTTTTTAGACATAGATTAGAATGCCATAGTTCATTACTATGAACTAGTTTTGCGACTCTGGGCAAGTCCCTTTACCTCTCTGAGTTTTGCATTCCTCATCTGCAAAATGGAGATATAAATGCTGCCTCACTTATAGGGGTGCTGTGAACATTAAAGAAAGGCACATGCATTAGGCCTCTGGAATATTCCTAACCCCAATCAAGAACCATCCAGGACCCCCCCCCTTTTGGCCCCCCTCCACCAAACAATACCCAGAGCCAGCGTTAGCATTGTCCCACGGTACTCACAGGCACTGCACACACTTCCAGAGTTGCTGAGGTGTCCCTGGGACAGATCCACAGATCTGGATCAGATCTACTGATAGGATACAGTATAGCTCAGAGACCTGAGACCCCAGGGAGGTCCTTGCCCAGGGCTTGGGAGTTGAGCATGAGGGAGCAGGAACCAGTGAAGTTGGCTGCTCTGGCATCTCCCAAAGACCCAGGATTCCTCCCTGTCTCCTGCTGCTTCACCCCGCGCCTGAGTGGGACTTAGTGGGAAGTGGGGGACACCCCAGACAGCATTCTTAAGTGTCTCATGGCAGCAGCTGGTGCTGGGATAGGGGGTCATGGGCGCCCTCCATGTAGGGCAGAGCTTTGGACTGCAGCCAGGAGTGATCACCCTGAGGGACTCCTCCCTTCCTGTCCTCTCCCTCCAGTCTGTCGTCTACTGCCATGGAGGGCGCGTAGGCTTCTTCCAGGGAGATATCCGTCTCCTCTCAGATGACATGAAGGCTCTGTGCCCCACCATCTTCCCTGTGGTCCCTCGATTACTGAACCGGATGTATGACAAGGTAAGCCCCAGAGGGGGTCTCTAGCCAGGCTGATGTGCTGTGTGTCTGCTTGACTGTACAGGGTCTGAAGCCCCAGGCAGGCTTTCCATGCCTCCTCCCCCAGGTCCTGGAAGTTAACCTCCTTTCTTGTATTCCTTCACTCTCCCCTTCCTTATCCTGTTTTCTTCCCATTCTCCAAAACCCTGTTTGGACAGATTTTTCTTCAGGAATTTCCATCCCTACAATGTGGCCAGACATTGGTAATGTTCACTTTAGCTGGGTGTCACATCCACTGATGTCCTGCAGGGGCAAAATGGAGCTTCTCTTTTGGTTAGTCTGGGCCTTCTTTCTGGGGGGATCTGTCTAGAGGTAGTACACGGGGCCAACAGCTTCTTCCAACTTCTCTTCCTCAGATCTTTAGCCAAGCAGACACACCATTAAAGCGTTGGCTCCTGGAGTTTGCAGCAAAGCGTAAACAGGCTGAGGTCCGAAAGGGAATCATCAGGAATGATAGCATCTGGGATGAGCTCTTCTTTAATAAGATTCAGGTAAGAAAACAAACAGTGTTATTATGGAGTGACACCAAAGTGGCCTTATAGAAAAATTGGAGAAACCCATTCCAGTGGGCTTATAAAATGATAATTCATTTGCTCATGAAGTCAAAGCTTAAACTACCATTGAAATATTAAAGGACTCATTTTTGTTATTTGGATGTGTGTGATATTTGCCAAAAGGCAACCAGCAAGAAGGACTCCTGGAAAATAGATCTGTTGGTCTTCACAGGCATTGGGGCAACTTTGCCCTTTTATGGTCAGGTCCATCAGGAGCTTCTGTGGCCTGAAGTTTCCCTTGCCTTTCCCAGTAGCCTTGGCCATGCTGGCTTCCCAGCAACACTAGGTTCTAGCAAGGTGACCAAGAATCTTCCTTTCCCTTCCTGTTAGCTACATCTTCAACCCCTACCAGTGCAGACTGATCATGAATTACTCACTTCTGTATCCTCATTTAAGTTGTCAAGCTCTGCATTACCCAAAGAATCTATAGCTAATTCATAGCATTACTCGTTTTTTCTTACTACCCTATTTTTAGCTCTCAGAAAATTAATATTTAAACTCTCTTGGCTCAACTTACAGAAACAAAGTGTTTAAAGAATTCTTTGTCCTCTGCAGTGCATAGTCAATAGAGCAGAAAACAGTATTGATTTATAAATGAAAAAAGGCTATGCCATTAAGATGGAAGTGGGAAGAAATTGTTCTAAGTAATTGTTTTGGCTGCTGGCAGATGATGGGAGAATGAGAGGAAAGCTGTTCATTTCAAGGAAGGGGGAACCAAAATTACAGAACACTGCCCAGAAGAGTGGCACTTACCTCCAAAGGCGTAGAGAAGTTGGCCGTTTTGTGGGTCGAGTTGCAAAGCTGATTGGGTTGATTAATTTGTAAGGAGAAGGGACTGAATCTTCAGCTCACATGTTATAAAGCCTCAGGCCTTCTCTTTTAAACCTGACCTAGGGTCAGGTAGGATCCAACTGTTGAATGTTGACCTTGAAAGAGGCCCAGATGGGTTAGATGCCACCTTCAGCAGCCCAGACTGGCAGGTTCTTTTCTCTTCCCACAGGCTAATCTTGGCGGGTGTGTGCGGATGATTGTTACTGGAGCAGCCCCGGCTTCACCAGCAGTCCTGGGATTCCTCCGGGCAGCTCTGGGATGCCAGGTATTGCCTTTATGTGACTTTCCCTAGGGGCAATGGGATGTGTGTTAAGGCAGAGCAGGAAGCCCACTACACCCTCTACTGTATAGAGGAAGATCCTGGGGGCAAAATTTTAGTGGGACAAAAGCTCCCTCCTCTGAGGATGAAAAAGGCTCAGTGAAAGCCAGGATGATCTTGTGATATTCTGCAAAGTCCAATTGTATCTACTCTAGGAAAGGGGGTCAGATAAACTACATGTGGATCATCATTGTGCTGGAGAACCCATACCACACCTGCAATAGCATCTCTGAGTTCTCAATCCTGCAAAATATCTCCCAACCCAGAAAAAGAGCACTAGAGAGGGGGATCAAAGTTCACTGATGTTTTTTTATTTGATTCAGTAGGTTTTGTCATCTCTAAAATATTCATTTTTTTATTTATCTGTTCAACTAATATTTTCTTAAAGTTTATTTATTTTGAGAGATTGAGAGAGCGTGTGTGCGTGCAGATGCTCTGGAGGGGAATATCTAACAGAGTTCAAGTAAAACTTATAGTAGGTTTTAAAATATTTGTCTTTGGGGTGCCTAGGTGGCTCAGTCAGTTAAGTGTCCAGCTCTTGATTTCAGCTCAGGTCATGATCTCTTAGTGGTTGATGAGTTTGAGACCCACATCTGGCTCTGCACTGACAGTGTGGAGCCTGCTTGGGATTCTCTCTCCCCTCCTTGCTCTGCCCCTCCCCTCCTCACTTTGTATCTCTCTCTCTGTCTTCTTCTAGACATATGCTGACAACTGAATTATGTTACACAGAAAATAGAAAATAATAAACCCACGGGCTCCTGGGTGGCTCAGTCGGTTAAGTGTCTGACTTCAGCTCAGGTCATGGTCTCATGGTTGTGGGTTTGAGCCCTGCATCAGGCTGTGCGCTGATGGTGCAGAGCCTGCTTGGGATTCTCTCTCTCTTTTCCTGTCTCTGCCCCTCCCTTGCTGGTGCTCTCTGTCTCTCTCAAAATAACTAAATGAACTTAAAAAAAATTTTTGCCTTTAATACATATCATCCAAATGAAAAATAGAGTCAGTAGTTGAAAATAGGTCAGAAATCTTTAACCCAAACCACATAACCTTATCTACTAAGTGTCTGTGGTACAAATCACCCTTCTTCCAAACCAAGTGGTCACACCTGTTGTTTGTGTTCTGTTTCACCTGGAGAAACCTACCTCCAAAGCACCTCCCTCCCTCTGTCACCAGCATGGAGCAGCTAGATGCTCAGTGGGAAGTTAGCTGGCTGAAAAGGGAAGGCCATCAGCTGTAGGAGCATGTATACTTACAGTGTGGTTTTGTTTTCCATTTGAAGGTTTATGAAGGCTATGGCCAAACTGAGTGCACGGCTGGATGTACCTTCACCACACCTGGGGACTGGACCTCAGGTAAGATGGCCTGTAGGTATGGGAGGGACTCATGGGGCACTGCTGAGTTAAAAACAGCAAGATCTCAAAAAGTGACAGAAAAAGAAGAAACAAACTGATGGTGATTATGTCTGGGTTGTGGCATTATGGATGTTGTTCTTTTTGTAACATGTTTTAGTATTCTCCAAGTATGTTTTGTATTTTCCTATTTCTTTTATAGAGAACTAGAAGTCATTTTAAAAAAGTAGTACATGACAGAATACGGTTCCAGGTAGAAAAATGCTTTCAATATCAGTCAGTATCAGTATATTGGATTTTGTAGGTTCTAAATACCACACAGCTTGGTTGTGGTTGTTTTATCACAATTTTTTAATGTTTATTTATTATTTTTGAGAGCAAGAGAGACAGAGTGTGAGCAGGGGAGGGGCTGAGAGTGAGAGAGAGAGAGAGAGAGAGAGAGAGAATCTGAAACAGGCTCCAGGCTCTGAGCTGTCAGCACAGAGCCTGACGTGGGACTCATACTCACAGACTGCGAAATCATTACCTGAGCTAAAGTTGGATGCTTAACCAACTGAGCCACCCAGGCGCCCCTGGTTGTGGTTGTTTTAGAATGAAGTAAGTAGGCTATGAATTGGATATTATTTAGGAAAGAAAGGCAAGTTCATAGTGAATAGAGCACTATTTCTTTTTTTTTTTAATGCTTATTTTACTTTTGAGAGAGAGAGAGAAAGAGACAGAGACAGAGTGTGAGCGGACAAGGGGCAGAGAGAGGGAGACACAGAATCTAAAGCAGGCTGCAGGCTCTGAGCTGTCAGCACAGAGCCAAACGCGAGGCTCAAACTCATGAACTGTGAGATCATGACCTGAGCTGAAGTTGGATGCTTTACCTCCTGAGCCATCCAGGTGCCCCAAAAGCACTATTTCTTAAAGGGCCATTTCTGAGGCTCTTTGGGAACTGGGGTGTCCTATGATGTTAATGTCTGGAAGAAAACAGCAACTTCAGGAAGGAGCAGCCCCTTTCCACGCCCTCATTCTGAAGAGATTCACTTTTCAAGGCAAGGAGGAAGGAGTAGGTAGCCCATGTATTGCCCATCACCAAATTTAAACCAAACACTGGAAGAATCTGAAAAGCACAGAACAAAAGAATCCTTGAGGATACCAACTTTCTCTGGGAACCTGGAGCCACTCTTCATCCTTAAGTTTGCCCAACTACAAACCAGAAAACTTAGGGTGATGCACATGGAAAAGAAATATGCACAGTAATGTAATGCTATTTTCAGAACACCTTGAGGCAGTCAGCAGAAACATGATAGGTGGATTCCAAATTGAAATCATATCTGGCCACATCACGGACAGAAGCATTTTTGTCCACGTTTTATCTCTTCACACTCTAGTTGAATAAAGCCTGTCTTATGTATAAATTCTTTGGTCTCTCTATTGCTGGAAAATTTACTATAAGTACTGTTTTCTGAGATCCTGGAACAGTAGCTCTTTTCTTATTGTTGCCATCATATTTCCTGATCACTCACACATCCCCTTCTTTCTGAATACTCTCTTCCCTCTTAATGTCATCTTACACATTTTCCTATGTAAGATTTTTGAGGTTTTTGCCTTTTTAAATCATATTTACTACAAAAACTTGCAAAGCTATTGAGTATGAGAGGATAGATATCTTTGCACAGTATTGTAAAAGTTGGCAGCCTGTCATTTAAAAGAGAAACCAGAGTGTCAGCCTCATTTTTCATCTACGTGGCTCACTTTTCTTTCAGGACCTTGGCCAGCACCTGCTTAAAAATCCTCTACCTTGCCAGTGACTTGTGTTAACAACCACAGTTACTAGAAAATGACTTAGATGTAATTTTGTGGTTGGAGTATATATGACCAACAACATTTGAAGTCGTATCTTTCAGGGATGAGTTACCTCATCCTTGTCTCCCATTCCTTTGTTACTCAAAGTTTTATGTGTGGACCAGAAGGATCAGCATCGCGTTGGTGTCATAAGGGACATAGATACTTAGGCCTCATCAGAATCTGCATTTTAACAAGATTTCTAGATGATTACTATGCACATTAATCAATAGTCTGGTGACTGGAGGAAAAGTGATGATAACTATATATTATCCGAAAACCAAGGGTCTCACAATGGGGAAAAATGTTGAATATGGGCACTATTGTAAAAGGTCCTGATAGTGGTGTGGTTGGTGTGGGTATGAACCCCCTACAGACCCTATTCAGGTTGGTGCTGGGCCAGGTGTGCCTGTCTAGCTTTTTAAGACTCAGATGTAAAACAGACCTAACGGAGGTTGGCCTGTCCTTTCTCCAGACCTTTTTTTTTTTTTTTTTTTTTTTATCATCAGTGCTTGCCTGTGACAAATGCTCATCTAAAGGTATATTGCTTTTCTGGATTGTGTGGGTGGCTCAGTCGGGGTTAAGCATCCAACTTCAGCTCAGGTCATGATCTCGCAAATCACGAGTTGGAGCCCCACGTCAGGCTCTGTACTGATAGCTCGGAGCCTGGAGCCTGCTTCAGATTCTGTGTTTCCCTCTATCTCTCTGCCCCTCCCCCACTCATAGTCTGTGTCCCCCTCTCTCTCTTAAAAATAAATAAAACATGCAAAATTAAATAAATAAAGATATATTGCTTTCCTTCCATAATTCCCCACTTTGACCACTGGAGGGGTTCTACATGGCATGGAGCATCTTCAGTGCTGAAATGGATCTGAACACTGACAAATGCCATATTGCTTTGGTGTTGTAGGGCATGTAGGGGCACCTCTGCCCTGCAATCATATCAAGCTCGTCGATGTCGAGGAACTGAACTATTGGACCTACAAAGGAGAGGGAGAGGTAAACTTAGGAATTTAGCTGTGCATGTCTGTGGATGCCACATAGAGTGAGTGAAAGGGAATTATTTTTCTTTCACCTTACATGTAAAGTCACTTTAAATTACTGATTTATTTGACTCTGTTTAACTCAGCATTTCCTCTCCTATTTATGAAGCAACCAACCCCCAAGGTTGGGACTGGGCTGGTCTAAATCAAGACTTGAAATTCCCAAACTTTTTTTTTTAATTCATTTTTTTTTTCCTAACTGACTTGGCCTGTTACTATGTTTCTGTCCCAACAGAAACAGTACCACTTGCAGCTAGGCCAGAAGGGGTAGGTAGTGCTGGCCTGTCCTTGTTTACCGTATGGGAGTAGTTGAGAAAGCTGACTGCCTAGTCATGAAGAAGAGGGCTCAAGCATGTCTGGGGAATTAGCCAGTCATCAATACCTGAGGAGACCCCATCCAGTGTCACAAAGCAGCATATGCTAAAGGGAGGGAGGGAAGGAGGCCTGGGATGGCCAGGACAGGGAGAAGAGATGGCAAGGACAGAAGATGGTGTTTAAGAGAAGTGGGAGACAGGTGACAATCTGCTGGTAGCTGCTCCTGTCCTCTCTCTCTGCCACTGCATTCTCCGCAGTGCATTTCCTGAGGAATAGGATAACTTATTCTATGTGTGTCTCACACCAGCCTCCCTTCAGGACCCCTCATGCTGTGGGCTGACAGAAACCTGGTGTTTGTCCCCACAGATATGTGTGAGAGGACCAAATGTGTTCAAAGGTTACTTGAAAGATCCAGACAGGACAAAAGAGGCCCTGGACAGTGACGGCTGGCTTCATACTGGGGACATTGGGAAATGGCTGCCGGTGCGTATGTTTGCAACCATGGCTCCTCATACATGCTGGTGGTGCGAGGGTGTGTAATCTGACTCACTTCGGAGGCAAAAGTCTTCTCCTTACCTGCCCTGACAATTAGCCATTCAGGAACTGAATTAGCCATTCGGGGATTGGGAGGTTCTTCCTTACCTTGCCCCCAAAAGCTTTCTTGTCCATCCTCCTGATAAAGGGGATAGAGATCTTTATGGGAGGGTAGAGCTGGAGTTTAAGATCCACTCCCTACCTTATCTCTTTCTCTGATACAGATCAGACAGTGCTGTGGAATCCAGTGGGTGGAGTGCAAGACACAGGGAGTTCATAGCCCTGGGAGGTCTGAGAAAGGCAGGGCCCAGGAGCCCACAGATGCTGGCCCCTAGCCAAGAGGTTGCACCGTGCAGTGAGAAAAGCTTGGAACTGGGTGGGAGGGTATCTGAGTTCCTTTGGCTCCGTCAGCAGTTGCTCTGAGGCCTTTTCCCGAAGTCTCATCCCTCTCTGGGGCCACAGACTTTTTTGTGGAGTAAAAGAGTAAGGCTACATGACATTCTTTGGCTGTGACGCAGCCAGACCCAGTTGTTGGGCCTCATTCTGGCATTTGTAAAGTGGGGATAATGACACTGCTTACCTCTACGGTTGTTGTGAGGAACAAATGAGTTACACCTGCAGAGCGGTCAATACAATGCCTGGCGCACGGGACATATTTAGATAAAAACTGTGACCAGGAAAAGGCTCTGTCACTGGAACCAAGAGCCTCTCCCCTGATGCAGCCCACCCCACAAATCTCCCCTGTGTCTTTGGGAAGTTGCTAAGGTTTAGGGTGGCCGTTCAGAAATGAGTTTGTTGGGCACATGAATGATGCTGAGCCCTGCAGTGGTCCTCTGGGCTGGTGAGCCGATTTGCCCCTGCTTGAATTGAGAAACCCTCATTCCTGTAGCAGACATGGAAGTATACCGTATATGTACCCTGGGCCAGGGACACTGCTCAGAGGAAAGATGCATCTTTAGACAGTTCACAGGCCAATATGATGGGCATAAGCTGAGGGCCATGGTCACCTGGGGAGAGGCAGAGGAGGACAAGCACCTGCTGGAGTCTTCGGATGTGAGTCATGTTCTGAGGAGACAGGAGAGAGTGAGGGCGGTCAGAGCAGAAGTAAGAGTGCATGCTGAGTAGAGAGACACTGGAGGTGTGAGGTAGGTGATTCTAACTGAGGCCCCCCAGTTGTGGAGGAGGGGGCCCAGAGAGGCAGCAGGGTCCTGCAGGCTGGCTAAGGGGGAATTGTCCTATCAGCTCAGGAGGCTTGGGCTCAGGGCCCCTCACTTACAAAGGTAACTTCCAAGCCTCTGCCCTTCGTTTCATCTTATTTTTCTGAAAGAAGGAGGATCCTCAAGTATGGAAACTGCTTGAAGCTCCACAGAACCTTGGATCTGCTCCTGACTCCCTATAATTTGGATGCAACCACCCACCTTGCAGGGTGTTATAAGAAGCAAGTAAACTAATTCATGTGGAGACCTAGTGTTGTGATTCCACTAAGAGCCTAAGACAGCAGGCAGGCGGTGTGGAGGAGTCCATTTTTTAAAAATTATTATTGTTTTGAAATAGTATTAGATAGATTAAAGAAAAGAGATAAACTTCTGATGCAGAAAGACTTAATTCAAATCCTGGTTTCCCTACTTTCAAGCTGTGTGACTTTGGAGGAATTAACTCACCTCTCTCATCCTCACTTTCATCATCTGTAAAATGGAGGTGATGAAAACCAGCTGAGGGGATGCCAGGAGGGCCAAAGAAACCAGTATAGGGAAAGTGCCTAAGGTCCAGCCTGGGTTTTGAACGACACAGAATCGGTTGGTTTTTTCTTTTCTGGAGAGATTGCTCTGCTTTGGCTAATCAAACAGATAGAGGGGAGGGACAGAGTGTATGCAGAAGCCCCGCCAGAAAGTGGTTTTGATGGGAGAAGGAGGGGGTGTGAGAGGGATTTATGATTGAGGACAATGAGCCTGACTGTTAGAAGTCCCAGGAGAGGCAAATAGCAAGGCCATCTCCCAAGTTTGGGGCATGGGGGCTGGGACAGGCATGAGGAAGACAGAGATGGGCTTCCTTAGTGGCCTGTTTGTAACGTGCAGGGCAAATGGTCTGGTTTCTGAAGTGTTCTGAGTGTTAGGTTCTGGGCCTGCAATTCAGTGAAGAAGTTTGGCTGGAAGGTTAGGCAGAAGTGGGAATGGCCAATGAATGAAGAAACAAATGGGGGTTATTTCAAGTAACATTGTCAGTGGAGGTAAGGAGGGTTGAGCCAAGGAAAGAGACCCACCTCTTCACCTGAGAAACTCAAAGAGGTTGAATGGAGTCAGTGAGGTGAGGGGAAGAGGGGTTCTAGAAGCCAGGGGCACAAGCACTCACTGACCAAGGGGTGGCCTGCCTGCTGCAGAGGCCCTGGAATGGTGAGGACTCCTGATGCATCTTGTCTGTCAGGTAGGAGCCTCTACCAGGCTGTGCTGTATGCTGGGCGAGGGAGAGGCCACTCTTTGGGAGTAGAGGCAGTAACTAGGCAGAGAAGCCTAGGCTTTGTTTGAAGGAGTGAATTTGAAGATGGTGGTGAGAAAAGGGACAGTTGGAGCAAGGGCCTGGGTGAGAGGGGAGCCAGGATGGACAGGTAGATGGGCCTCCTGAGGATGGGGACACCTGTTGTTGGGCATGAGGGTGGCAGGCATGGGAACAGAGAGTTGGGGGAGGGAGGTCAGTGCTGAGGGTGGGCACTCAGGGTCCAGCAGATCTTGAAAAGCATCAACCTGTGGCGCACGGTGGCCCTCTCCAACCACACAGGGGACATGTAAGAGCAGAGACCTCAGATGAAGGAGCAGATCCAGGTGGGGTTTGCAGGGTGGGATGGGACAGGGGTGAAGGGCTATGGCACCATTGAGTCAGGGGTTTAGGCTCAAGAATGCTATCTTTTCACAAAGCTGTTTGTCCAACTCCACAGGCAGGAACTCTTAAAATTATTGATCGGAAAAAGCACATATTTAAACTTGCTCAGGGCGAATATATTGCACCCGAGAAGATTGAGAACATCTACATCCGGAGTGAGCCTGTGGCACAAATCTTTGTTCACGGGAACAGCTTAAAGGTGAGTCTCCTGTGCTTCAGCCCTTCCGCGTGTACTGGGCCTGCTGAAAAATCTAGAGTTATTTGGGAATAATTTCATAAATATTTGGTACTTGATTACAGTGGTAAACATTAATTTCCAGTCAGACACTGATATTCTCCTACGTATTAGATCATGAGAGAAAAATTAAAAAAAAAAATGTTTATTCATTTTTGAGAGAGAGAGCATGAGCTGGAGAGAGGCAGAGAAAGGTGAGATCATGACCTGAGCTGAAGTCGTATGCTGAACTGACTGAGCCACACAGGTGCCCCATAATTGCTTTTTTAAGATGTTTATTTATTTATTTTGAGAGTGAGAGATCAGGGGAAGGGCAAAGAGGGAAAGTGAAATCCAAGCAGGCTTTTCGCTGTCAGTGCAGAGCCCAACATGGGGCTCCATCCCATGAACCACAAGATCATGACCTGAGCCGAAATCAACAGTTGGTTGATTAACCAACTGAGACACCCAAGTGCCCTGAGAGAAAATTGCTTTTATTTATTTTTAAAAAAAATTTTTTTTAACCTTTATTTATTTTTGAGACAGAGAGAGACAGAGCATGAATGGGGGAGGGGCAGAGAGAGAGGGAGACACAGAATCGGAAGCAGGCTCCAGGCAATGAGCCATCAGCCCAGAGCCGACGCGGGGCTCGAACTCACGGACCGCGAGATCGTGACCTGAGCTGAAGTCGGACGCTTAACCGACTGAGCCACCCAGGTGCCCCGAAAATTGCTTTTAAATGAGAAATCTAACTTGCTTATAGTTTGATAAATTGCAATTAGGTAAATAAGTTGCTTGAAATAGTAGTAATGAACATTCCCATTACTTTTAACTTAGGCTCCACCTACTTCCAAGAGGGATTTTGAGGTAAGATGCCAAAGCAGGATTCAGGGTTTCTGCTGTTTAGATTTTGAAATATGCAAATGAACTTTACAGACAAATGGGTACAGTATTGCAAATAATGGTAGTGATGATAACATAGCTTAATATATTGGTTCAGTATATTAAACTATTATGTTAACATAGTTTGGGATTAAATTATTTGCAGAGGATTTATATTTATTCTCCTTTCAGCATCATTTACACTTGAAGTCAGCAAGATCACTGTGAACATATTCTGCGCTATCATTGCATTTATATAAACAAATATTATTAAATTATTTTTTAAGACAATGCCCTTAAAAATTAAAATGGAATTCTTCATGATTGGGGACCATATCAATAAAACATTTTCAAACTGGTGAGAAACCCTGAGAAATACATGTGTTTTGGTTCATAGAATTTTTTTGAATGGCATCCTAAAGGTGTTCTCATTTAAGATGAGCATGAAATGATCTCATGGTTCGTGAATTCAAGCTTTGCATTAGTCTCTGTGCTGACAGCATGGAGCCCCCTTGAGATTCTCTCTCTCCTTTCTCTCTGCCTCTCCACCGTTCTCTCTCTCTCTTTCTCTCTCCCTCTCAAAAAAAAAGAAAAAAGATTGGCGTGAGAATCAGATACATGTAGGTCTAACTTTACTAATTCTTAATCACATTAAGCTTATCGTTTATTAACTTTTTAAAAAAATTTAAATGGGGCACCTGGGTGGCTCAGTCGGTTGGGCATCAGACTTCAATTCAGGTCATGAAGTCACAGTTAGTGAGTTCAAGACCCGCATCAGGCTCTCTGGTGTCAGCTCAGAACCAGCTTTGACTCCTCTCTCTCCCCTGTCTCTCTCTGTCCCTCTCCCCCCCAGCTCTCTCTCTCTCTCTAAATAAACATTAAAAAGAAAAAACTTTTAGAAAGTTAAGGAAATATATCAGAAAATAGTCAAGAATGTGTGTTGTTTTGATGGAAATGTATCATAACATAAGGATGTATTTATTTTTAGAAAAGGGTGGAATCTGAGAATACCAAGAGATTATTTTTAATGCTGGACCACAAATAACCACTTTGAAAACATTTGTAATGACTGTGTTTTCCTTTGGTTGGGATTGCAGGCCTATTTGGTGGGCATTGTTGTGCCTGACCCTGAAGTCATGCCCTCTTGGGCTCAGAAGAGAGGAATTGAAGGGTCATATGCAGAGCTCTGTGCAAATAAGGTCTGTACCTTGGCTGCTGGACCTCTTATGATACTGTATAACGGGAGGACAGAAACACAGGAAAGCAGTGGATTTTGAACATGTAGGGAAATTTCTGACTTTATAAATGGTAGAAATCCTAAACTAGAGGTTCGTCTTTTCATTATTGTTGTTGAAAGAATGCAGATTTCTTCTTAGAGAGCTGGATAAGCTGTTGAATTTTAGAGCTGGGAGACATCCCAGGAGGCTTGTCCCACCCTGCCATTTTGCAGCTTGCAGGAGAGTCCAGAGAGAGAGGGGGTTTACCAGAGGCCACACAGTTGATAGAGCTGCTTAACAGCAGTATCCGGTGTGACTGTAGGCCTTCTAACTCATTGGCCTTGCTCTCTCCAAACGTGAGGTGGCTTTTGTGTGCACTGGGCTTAGTCAGTCATGGAATTGAAAAAGTAACTCAGTTCTTCCTGCTTAGAGCTTTACCACTCACACCTTCCCGAAGCCTCTTGGGCACATGTAGGGTCCTAGAGAAGAGATCCCTGTGCTCTGAGATCTCTGTGCTCTGGCTCAGCATCATCTCCTCCAGGCTCATGGCCCATTTTTCAGCAGTATCCATCGATCCTGGTGCTCCCACTGGGTCCTGGGCTCTTCTGGCGGTGACAGGATCCCTGGGACTCAGTAGTCTGAACAAAGAGCCACCTTAAAAAATGGATGGTCCCCTAGTCTGTTCATGGCCACTCCTCTGGCTATGCCTGGCACTTACTTGCCTGATGACAGGTGGTGACTGTGTGTGGCCTGGAGCATCAGCCCCAGTGAGGGGGGTGGGGATTGGGGTGGGTGTTGGCACAACCATCAGCTTCGTTTTGCTCAAAACTCGTTGTTTCCTGTACCTCCATTTTGAAATGTGTTTTTGCCTTGTAATTTTTCCTATATGGTTCAATTCAGGAGCTGAAAAAAGCCATTTTGGAAGATATGGTGAGGTTAGGAAAAGAGAGTGGACTCCATTCATTCGAACAGGTATCTACTACCTTCCCCATACCTTGTTATAGCCCCTTGTGCAGTGACAAAGATTAAACTAGCCCATGGTGACCCTGACCTAGATTCTCCACCCTCCATGCTGCAGCCCATGGGCAGGCTATGTACCGACAGACCCCTGAAGGCCTGTTCCACGCCAACTCTGTGGCAGCCTCTATCCTGAGCTAAAATAGGTCATATGAGACTGCACTTGCTGTCCTCCTGATCACAGGCATTGGTAAAGCTGAAATATTACCCTCACTGTCACTAGCCGAGTATGTGCACACATGGTTGGCCTGTCTCCACGCTGCCTGCAATACTTAAGACCCAAGTTCTTATTTTTATTTTTATGGAGACTGTCTTCTTGCCTGTGGCAGGCAAACTTAGTTGTTAGGACATTGGAAAGATCATGTTTCTTGGGCCCATGATCTGTCAGCCCAGCGTGTCTACCACAAAGAGGAGGAAACATAGAATATGCTGGGAGATGAGACAACAAGCAATACTCTAAGGCTCTGTCTTTGCAGGTTTGGGGTTCTTACTGAAACTGAGTTCCTAAACAGTGCAATCTTGGTCCTACTTACCTACACCATTTATACATCCTCTCTAGTCAAAAAATCTAAAGAGAAAAATTTGTCAAGTAGAGAAATATTAATATTCTGAATTTTAAAAAAATTTCCAGGATGTCTTTAACATAATCATTTTTAATAAAATTATATTTCTCCAATAGGGTTCCCAAATACAGTGTTAGGGATCTGGATGGGTTGTGAGAATTTGGAGTTTTGTATGTTCATTTTAATGAAAACCTGAAAACATTTTTAAGTCAGTTTCCAATAAAAACTCTAATGGCAAGTATTTGCAATCAAAAACCATTTCTGCAGAATCAGACTTTAATTTCTTAAGTTTCAAACTGATGAAATCTAAGCATAGTTTCAGAATTGTTTTCTTTTGAAATGGATCTTTATATAAATCAAGTTTGAGAAACACTCCTTACCCTCATCTGTCAGTATCTAAGGCATAAAAGGTTTGTATGAATAAATCTTTATTAAAAAGAAATTATAAAATCGGAGGCACTCAGGCAAGGTGTTTCTGGCATAATTATTTCAATTTCTAAATTTGCTAGGATGGACTTCCGTGTCCTTCCATTAAGGGGAGCTGTGTGGTTCATATGATGATGTAGAGCAGGGGCCACATATGGGTGGTCCACAACCCATTTGTTCTGGGCCTACGTGTTGGTCCGAATGGGGAGCTATAAGGGCCCTGGGGATGCATTGCCTAAGGGGATTAGTTCTGGCCACTACCTTTGTGATTTCTGAGGCCAGCACGCCCCCTGCTGGGCTTGGGATGCATGACCTGCCCCAGGACTTGAGAGTCTTAACAGTTAGATTCTTATTCATGGATTGTCAACTCTTAAGATTATGCTGAAAGGGGACCTTTGGTTAGGTTTCAGATGTTAACCATTGCTCAAATTAGAGCTTTACTGAGAAGAGATGTATTCTTGTCTTCCCATATTCCTTAAGCAGTTTCTGCTCTAATAATCTGCCCTCACCATGGTAACTTCAAATACAGGGAAGTCATGTGGGTATTCCAAAGGCCTGAGTTTTATTGCCAACAGTGTCACCTCTTCATTTTCTCTGTCCTCCTTCTCCTCTTTGTCTGTGTGCATCTTCCCCTCCACAACCAGTGCGTAACCTCAGCTGACCACAGGAGAGCAAAAATCAGGCCTTCATGCCTGAGGAGGATGTGTGCTCCCAGTTGTGTTCCAAAGATCAGTATAAATTCTTTCAGTTAATCTACGATTCACTGTCAGCTTGTCCTTTTCCTTTTTCCTCAAAAATGAGTGATCAGTTAAGGCTTAACACTAATTTTTTTGAAAACCACACAAATAGACAACCAAGCCTAAGGCTTAAATCATTCACCAAAAGCTTTAGGAGTTCAGGCTTACTGGGCAGGGTTGATCTGAATTAACATTTGAATTAGATTAAAAATTAATGTAATTTAATTTTCAAAAACAGTTCCTAGAATGAGACGAATTATTATTAATTTAAGGAGATCTTTGGAAGATATATTTTAATGAGTAGATAGGAAGCATTTAAAATAACTCTATCAGTAATTAAAAATGTAGGTGCCTGGGAAGTTTCTGAGCACATCTAACAATGATATAACCATTTTATTAACATTTATATGCCTTATGAGTTTGTATAGATGATGCAAAGTGAACTTTGACACTTGATAGATAGATTTTCCAAATTCTGGTGTTTTCACTGTCATTCAAAAGATGTTATTGTATTTCCTGTCACTGAAATGAATACTTACCTAACCAATTTGACTTTAAATCAGGAAAAAAAATTGAATTGAGCATTTCCCTAATTAATTTTTTTTACTTTATCTCTTCTGTCCTAAATTATTCACTCTGTGTTTATTATCTCCAAGCAATATTATGTGTTTCATTCACTAATACCATTTAAAAGCTTAAATACCATGTTTCTTCAAAATTATGGGAAGTTTTGTGCTTTAATGAGTTGGCACAAATTGACACTTTTGAAGTATTTTATTCCAGTACAATATTTAAACGTTACAGTATTTCTAAATTTTAAAAAACCCTATAGAATCACTTTTCAGTGACAAGAGTGTAGTTTCAGAAAGGAAGCTAACATTAAGCATCTCCTTCCTTCCTTAAGAAAAATTTTGCTTATTACAAATTGGAAAATGCGTTTCATGTTGTGTTAGGCATAAAGGGAGAGCAAATCCCTTTACAAATCAACAGTTTGTTTTTATTAGAAAATATGTAATTATTTATAGAAAATGAAAATTTGTTTTATCATTTATCATTAAAATTTTTTTTAATGTTTATTTACATTTGAGAGAGAGAGACAGAGCGACAGAGCCTGAGTGGGGAGGGGCAGAGAAAGAGGGAGACATAGAATCCGAAGCAGGCTCTAAGCCCCAAGCTGTCAGCACAGAGCCCGACGTGGGGCTCCAACCCATGAACCGTGAGATCATGACCTGAGCTGAAGTTGGATACTTAACCGACTGAGCCACCCAGGTGCCCCTTACCATTGGTTTGCTTCTAAAAAATACTATACATTTGGGACCCACAGTTATGGTTAGTATTAGTTAAAAAACTGATTTGACCCATTTTTTCCCCACTTAACTGACTGGACTTTTAGTCACTCAGGCAGTCTGTGTCGGTATTTTCATGGAAGAATTAAAATAGACCCAGAGCTGCAGGTCAGACTGGAGCAGGAACTGGCAGCCTGGCAGCAAGCCCCTAATGTACTAACTAAGGGAGTTAAAGGTGAGCCAGGTGCCACATCCCTTGGCTTCCTGCAAGGCTGTATTTAGTGATACTCCCTGTCCTCAAACAGAGGGAGTATCACCAAATACTATTTTGTAGGGAGCCACACCGAACTGCAGATGCCCGCATTGGCCTCTAGGTTTGCTGGCAAATCTACCTGTTGATTCAGTCCTTCATTCTTAAGATAATGTTTTCTTTTATAGTCTATATGGCATCTAAATAGCATTAGGTAGCTCTCCCTGTGTAATTCATCTGCCCTGTACTTTATTGTTTGTAGCTTCTGCTTGTCATTGCTAGATTTTCAAAGGTGCTCACCCCAAGTCCCTGTACTGAACGTGCACTCTTGTCCCAATTACACAGTGTTCTCCATGTTGGTTTTAGGAGCTAAGATGAGCTGAAACCCAGGCTCCAGGGACACAGCAGATATCATATCTTGGCATTTGCTTCTCCTTTTACCATTGTATTATTAATTTCATTTACAAAAGCAGGTGAATAGATCATTTGCACTTACCAAAAGTCTTTACATGATGTCATTTCTATCAGAAGAGAACCTAAAAAAAAAAAAAAAAGGAAATTAGCATTGTCAGTTTTCAGCTTTTCATCTTATGACAGTGAACATGAGTTACTAAGTTAAATCACAGTATCTAAGATTAAAATATGATTTAGATTGTGTTCCTATTTTCTTCAAGTTAATTACTTTTGTTGTCAAGTGGTGATTTCCAAACTTCTGTAAGTAGCAGAGCTTAGATGGCATCTTATCTGAAAGTGAAGCTTGCACCAAATCTAGATAAGTGGTAGCTCTGATGGGGTTGGGGCTTGAACCAGAGCCTTTCTCCTCCCTGCCCCCCAACCCAACCACTTCCCTTAATCCCACCTCCACCCCACCTCCACCCACCTCTGCCTCTCTCCAGCTACATCCCCCCCCTACCCCAGCTGCACCTACCTCCACCTCTGCACCACCCCGAGCAGTGACCTCCACAGGACCCCTACTTCTCAGTGTACTGTGTCTGAAAATGTCTCCTTTGGGACCTGTTTCCAGGGAATTTGGGGTCCTCTGGAATGGTTTCTGTTTAATAAAAACAAATTAGGGAGGGAAAGTATATCCAGAGGGTACAAAACATGGCAGACCTGTTTCTTCCCAAATCTTTGCTTCTTTGAATATCAGGAACACTGAGACAGTTTTCCAACAGATATTTTTTACAAGAGCCTTTACTAATCTTGAAGCATGTGACAAGACCCCTTTTTAGCCAAAAGCCTCAGATTTCCAGCTATTTATATTGGATATGCAAGTAGAGATCCTTTCAGTATGTGAAGTCAAGTGGAGGCAGCTACCAAAAAAGCTCGCTCTAGTGTTGGCCTAACACCCCCTCCTCACCTTTCCCTACATACACAAATCCCTTCAAATGCTATTCTTTTCATAGCAAAAGTGAATCCTTCATTTGGACAAATGTCTAAAAACAAAGTGAATCTGACTTGTTAATGCTGTGCTCATTTGAAAACTTTCACATTTTTGAATTATAAGCCTGGGTTTAAAAATGCCAGAATTTGTTAGAATGTTTCTTTAAGGATTTTTTCAGACATTGGAAATATAGCCATTTTAGGATTCTTCTTTGTATATTGAGTTTTTGATCTGAATAACCAATGAACATAATGCAGAGATTTCTGAGCAAAGAGTTCTTTGCCATCTCAACATGCCCACCTCCCAGGACACAAGACTGTTAACATCAGAAGTTTTGAAAACAGTCATTGACATATTGAACATCTTGCAACTATTTGCATCCTCTGGTTTTTTTCAATTTTTTAAATTGTGGTAAAGCACGTATGACATAAAATTTACCATCTTAACCATTTTCAAGTGCACAGTCTAGTGGTATTAGATGTATTTGTAATGTACAATCATCACCACCATCCATCTCCATAACTCTTTTCATTTTATAAAACTGAAACTCTGTATCCATTAAACAGTAACTTTTAGTCCCCCCACCCCACTCCAGCCTCTGGCAACCACCATTTTACTTTCTGTCTCTATGACTTTGACTACTCTAAGTACTTCATGTAAATGGAATCATAATATATTTATCTTTTTGTGACTGGCTTCTTTCACTTAGCATAATGTCCTCAAGGTTCATCCATGTTGTAGCATGGGTCAGAATTACCTTCCCATTTAGAGAGAACAATATTCCATTGTATGCATATAATCACATTTCGCTTATCCATTCATCTGTCAGTGGACATTTGGGTTGCTTCCATGTTTTAGCTACTGTGAACAATGCTGCTATGAACATGGATGTACAAATAATTCTTTCCAGATCTTGCTTTCAATTCTTTTGGGTATATACCCAGAAGAGGAATTGCTGGGTCATATGATAATTCTATTTTTAATTTTTTGAGGAACTGCCATATTGCTTTTCCACAGTGGCTGCACCATTTAATATTCCCATCAACAGTGCACAAGGGTTTAGATTTCTTCACATCCTCGCCAACACCTGTGTCATTTTCTGTTTTTTGGATAATAGCTATTCTAATGGGTGGGAAGTGGTTCATAAATTGATTTTTGAAATAAGTCATTTCCTGATTGTGTCCACTGATCTTATTAGCAGATTTTTTTAATGTTTATTTATTTATTTTTTTTGAGAGAGAGAGAACAGGGGAAGGGCAGAGAGAGAAGGGGACAGAAGATCTGAAGTGGGCTCTGTGTTGACAGCAGCCCCCCTATGGGGAGCTTGAACCCACGAACTGTGAGATCATGACTTCAGCCGAAGTTGGACACTTAACTGACTGAGCAACCCAGGCACCTTGATTCTATTAACACTTCTTATATGGACAGTAGCATCTGACAGAGTGCCCTCTCGTTTTTGTTCTCCTGCCTTTTGTAACCTGCACTCCAGTATCCAAAAACCACGTGGTTTTCCCAGAAGCATTTCAGACTTGAACATGAACATTTGATCTTCCCTCCCCCAAAGCATGTTTCCGTTCCTCCAGTTTCTCTGCTCAAGCAGAAACCTAGAACCATTCTTACTTTTATTATTTCTCTTTCTTTACCACTTACCCACACAAATTCTAAGTCCTGTCCTTTTCAGCCCCCAAATTCATTTCCATCTCCACAGCCAACTGTTATAGCTCAAATCACCATCAGTCTTGCCTCTTGGCTGGTCTTCCAGCTTCCATTTTTACCTCAGTTCAATCTATTCTTAGCAGAGTACTCTTTCCAAAGAGCCATTCTGTTTCTTGTTGCTTAAAAATTGTTTAAAGAATCATGTCCAAACTCCCTACTTTGGTCCTTTGTAATTTGGCCCCAGTCTACCTCTCCAGCCCCATTGCTTTCTTTTTCTTCATCTATACCATATGCTTCAGCCTACACTTACAATGCCCTGAAAGTGCTTTGGCACATGTTGCTTCTACCTAGAGCACCCTCCTCTCCTCAGGTCATATAGCAACCACTCCTCCTTCTCCTTGCTGTCTTCATCAGCCTGAAGCTGACTTATCATACAGAGTTCAACTCAGGCATCTTTTTTCTTTTTTTCTTTTTTTTTAAGTTTATTTATTTATTTTGAGAGGGGGCATGCGAGGGGTGGGGAGGAGAGGGGAGGCAGAGAGAGAGAATCCCAAGTAGGCTCCACACTTTCAGCATAGAGCCCAATGTGGGGTGTGAACCCACAAACTGTGAGATCATGACCTGAGCTGAATCCAAGAGTTGGATGCTTAACTGACTGACTCACCCAGGTGCCCCAGGCATCTCTTTTCAATGAACCCTTCCCAAGCCTGGGTTAGGTGCTATATCAGAAATGAATTCAGCTCTAACAGAAACACATAGTGTCTTAAACACAGAGTGTTTTTTTTTTTTTTTCTCACATAAGATGTCTGAAGGTAGACAGTCCAAGGAAGGTACAGGTCCTCCAAGACCTAGGCTCTACTATCTTTCCACTCTTCATTCTTAGTATGTTGGCTTATCACAAGGGCACTGTTATAGCTTTGGACATTGTCCATATTCAAGGAAGGAAAAAAGAACAATGGGTGGAGAAATCTATGTCTGAACCTTATATTAGGAAAGCAAAAACTTTCCTTTATCACTAGCCAAAAATGGATCTCATGGCTATCCCCTAGCTGCAAGGATAGCTGGGAAATCAGAGAACAAGATTGCCCTGGTAGACATAGACATAGTTTTGGTTTCATTAGCATGGAAGAAGTCAAGAGTGGGTATTGGCAAAGCAACTGATTCTGCCTGCAAAAGGTGACCCTCTCTGGGCTTGCCCCTGTGGTAGCAATGTCATACTGCAGCATCTGTCATTAGATTGTAAATCTATGAGGGCAGGGACTGTGTCTTGTTATTCTTTGTATCCCTGTTGCCTGACACATATCTGACACATAGGAGTTGCTTGATAAATACCAAATACATAAAACAACAAATGAATGTGTATGTGTATTTAATACATAGGTTTTGAATTAATATTCTAAATGTCTGTGACAGTTGACTATTGAACAACATGAGTTTCAACTGGAGGGGTCCACTTGGATGTGGTTCTTTTTATATATATATAGTTCAGTAACTATAAATGTATTTTCTCTTCCTTATGATTTTCTTTATAACATTTTCTCTAGCTTACTTTATTGTAAAAACACAGTATATAATACATACAGCATACAAAATATGTGTTAACCAACTGTTTATGTTATAGGTAAGTCTTCTAGTCAATACTAGGTTATTAGTAGTTAAGTTTTGGGGAGTCAAAAGTTATATATGAAATTTCAGTTGTGCAGGTGGTCAGCTTCCCTAACCCTGTTTTGTTGTTCAAGGGTCAATTGTACATACCAATGGAGTAGTTGGACTTGGTGCACTTCTTACTGGTGCTACCTGGGCTTCTCTGCCAGAGGATTCTGAGAAAATACTTATTTCAGTTTCAAAATTGCATTTTAGACTTTGAATAACATGCAGGACAGAATGGCATGAATGTTTAGCAAATGGTATCTGTAGTCATATTGTGTCTCTGTGCCTCAGGTTCATGACAGTTTTATTTTTTCAAAAATGTAATAAAACTTGTTATTAAGAAGTCTATTACAGCAATCCATAACCCTGTTTGCTATTTAATGATATGGGCCTATTATCTCAACAAAAACCATTTAATTTAGACAATTGTCAGTCCAGACACGATTTCCAGTATCACTCAAGGATTCAGTTCAAGCTCGTATGATAAAATTGTCATGAAACTGTCAGAGACCCTTTCAGATAGAGCCCCACGTGGGAGGAGTTGGCCCAGGCCCTCCTACATTAGTTCATCTGTCTCTGGTCAATTCATCACTGCAAAGGGACTTTGCATGAGGGGGCCTAGGATCTGCCTCACAGAAATAGGAAGTGCGAATGCTAAACCTGACCCGTACATTCCTCCTTCCGGTAGATATAAAATTCCATGGTGAGACTTTTTTTTTTTTTTTAACAGACTCATCATTATACCCTCAAACTTTATATTCCTGCTGTGAATTGCAATACCATCCATGTACCCATTCAAGTCAGAAACCCAGGGGTCATTGAGGCTGCCTCCCTCTTTACTACCTCTTATCCGTGGAATGGGTCTTAGAACTGCTTACTTGTCTCTGTCTCTGCCCTGAATCTAAGTGTAGGTGCTTATCTGGTCCCCCGTGGATTGGCCAGATCCCTCAGATTGGTTTCCCTGTTTCTAATCTTCATGTTCTCAAAGAACATTTTCACATTTCTCTTGGCGAGATCTTTCTAAAATGTGTATTTAGCCATGCCACTGCCCTGTATGAAAACCTTAAGTGCCTTCTTACAGACTCCAGCCTAAAGTTTGAGCTCCTCTGTAAACTGTTGCATTAACCACTTCAGCTTCATCTCTTACCCCTTTACCTCCTACTTCATGTATCTACACCAAAAAACCACTTGGATTTCCATTCGCATGTTCTGTCTTTTCTCATTCCCACAGCTTTGTTCTTGGGGTTGTCTCTGCCTAGAATGCCCTCCATTACCCACCTCTCCTCCTTTGCTGGTTAACTCTTACTCATCTTTTAACACTCATCTAATTTGGGAAGGCTTCCCTGGCTGCTCCTCCTTTTCCCCTACCATCACTGCCTTAGGCGCCTGTCACTGTGCATACCACGCTGTCTGATAATTGCCTGGTGTGTCTGCTCTGCTGAATGCTAGTGTGCACCTGCTGAGGGCAGGGGCACTCATGACTCTTCTTTGTGTCCTCAGTGCCTGGCACAGAATAAGCACCCAGCTCATTTCTGTTGACTGGCTAAATGAAGGAGTAGGAAGGGAGAAAAGGTGGCTTGCAGACATGTTAAATAGGCTGAAATGTTACTGACCTAACTTTGACTTTTAAAAAGAGCATAGTGTTTTTATATCAATATATCTATTCTTGTATGCCTGTTACTTTTATCATGTGTACTATAAATGCTATGTCATATTCCTGATAAAGACATATTCTGCATTTGGTTTTTAGGTTAAAGCCATTCACATCCACTCTGACATGTTCTCAGTTCAGAATGGCTTGCTGACACCAACATTAAAGGCTAAGAGACCTGAGCTGAGAGAGTACTTCAAAAAACAAATAGAAGAGCTTTACTCAATCTCCATGTGAAGTTCAAGGAAAGTTCTTCTCAGTATAATGGACTGTGTAGCAATATTATAGTTTCTCTTGAAAGTAATGAATCAGAATGATGCAGCTGAAAATGAATAAGCACGTGATCTTATGACCATGCCTTTTCCTGTCCCAAAAGGTCTTTAACAATATTTTCTCTATCATCACTGAGTACACTTTATTTTTATTAAAATGATATTGTAACAAGCTGCTAAAAATATCACAAATGGCAATGTAAAAATCAAGACTTTTCTCAAGGACTGTGTACCACTAAAAGTAATATATTCTCAATGTTCACAGAACTCTTATTAAACATAAAGGAAAAACATAACTGATATACTGTACTTCATTATTTGTGGAATAGTAACCTGATATAGCAAATATCTAAGCAATGTGGACTACCTCATTAGTAACTGATTGTCAAAATCACAGTTAAATCAGACTTAAAAAATTAAAATTAGGTGTACAGAATCATGCTAAAACAAGATATAATGCACATTCTACATAAATTCAGATTCTTTATACATGACAATTCTTATTGATGTGAACAAGTTTTCCCTGTCATTTTTACTTTTATGCATGAAAAATGAGATTTCAGATATTATTGAAACATGTTATATTTATATAACATTTTACAAAGATCTTTCAACATATTTTCTCATTTATTAAGCTCATTAAAATATTCAGGAACTACTTAGAGACAAATGTACAACTACTTCAAGGATAAAATGTGTATATCCATGGACTTCTTACCACATGAATTCTAAAAGATGTCTGTTGACTCTACAATGAATGGACCTTTGGGGAAGACTTGGGCAAAGAAACCCAGAATTATTTCTCAAGATAGACAGCAATTAATGTACCTATATTCCTTGCTGGGCTCTTCAGGCCTCCCATTCATAGTATGTCCAGGCCAGGCCTGGGAAACCAAATATGGCTGTAATCCTGAACAAGGGGAGGAAGGGATGTTATTTCCAAAGAAAACAGTTTTTCAACAACTTAATTTTGAAGAACCTCTTCAAAACACCGCTATGAAAGTTTTTAAATCCATCATAGATGAATATCTCATAGGGCATAATTCCATTCAAAAAATCTTTAAATGCTTTTAAGCTTAACCATGGAAACCTCCTTTTTTGCATTATGTATTTAGATACTCCTTGCACCCGAGTACCAACGATTTCTTATAATTAAAACCCAGCATGGACAGCAGTTAGGTTCCAAGCTACAGACTGTGCTTCTGAAGAAGGAACCATCCCTAGGCAAGTGTTTTCTTCTATAGAGACAGGACTCTGAAAGCAGACATGGGGAAAGCGTTCACAATCCAGAAGTTCCTTTCCCCTGGAGCAAATCCAAGCTGTAAATAAATGCTATTGGTTAAAAAACTGCATCATCACATGGGCCTACTGGATGAATCTGTATCAGTGATTATATACACTTATATTTCAGCATTGGCAAAAGTGGATCACACCTTCATCTGATGCGTTTATCCAATTCTTTACACATTCCTTTGGCATATTTCTGTCCGCAGATCCTCTACTTACACTTACAAATCCGACTTTTAGTATATGAGTTAGTTCCATGCATATTCCTTCTTAAAGGCATTTCTGAATAAATAAATTCTAAAAATTTCCAAGGCCATATCTACATAGCATTAATTTTTTATATTTAATGTTTGACTAAAAGAGAAAATCATTATCTGAATTAGATATTCATACTCTTTTAAAATAAGGCAAGTAGCGTCACATGTTGAAGAAAATGAAGCTGATTCCCATTGTCCTTCCACTCAAAAAAATTTCAGTTGTCTCTTATTTTCAGGAGGATTTTGGACAATATAACATAAGCAAATAATGTAACACTTATTTTGGTTGTATTTTTACCTCATAGTAGTTAGATATGATTGATTATGGACAGGTAAAGATCTCTTGTTTTTCTCACTTTAAAGATCTTGTGTTTCTTCTGGCCTTCCTGATCTGTATGTAAAGCATCACATTTGGGCCAATAAATAGGTTACAGCAAATGTGCTGAGAAAAGTAAACAGTGGGCCCTAAATATACTGCAGGTACATTTATCTATTCCTCTGTTTAACTCCACTGAATTTTTGAATAAAGAAGAAATAAAACAAGATGTGTTAATGGAAAATCCCTCTTGCTTCAGATTCCCCAGCTTTATTTTGGGGGGAAAATTTTTGTATTTCTCTTTAACCAATATAGGAAAAGGCTATGTACTTAAGATGTTCACATTTGTAGTGGACATCAAATCCAACAGAAGTCTAGAGGCATAACAGATGAATTATTTTTTAAAAAGTCATGTTCCTAAATGTTTGGCCTTTTATCTGTTTTTCATTCAAATGTACATTATTAATGTAATTAGGAATATAAATTAGTAATTTTCACATTTTAGAAGCCAATCCTGTGTATATTTTCAAATAGAATATACACCTTTTTTTTTTTTCTTTTGCCATAAAAGACATCTTTATATTTTATTATGATTCCCCCCAGGTGAGAGAGGAAACTCTGACCAGGTGTGGCATGGAGGCCTAGTTCCACATTTATTAGGGACTCACAGACTCAGAAGTTCAAGGAATAAACATACTATGTCTCCCTCATATGAGCAAGTTAACCTTTCATTCTACATTTGATTAAAACTGCAAGCATGAGGAAAATAGAACTTTCCACTGCAATTTTTATAGTCAGGTAATGTTTTAGCAACTCGAAGTTTGCACTTAATTAGGTTGTATTACCCATCAAAGAACTGATAATCTTTTATTTTTTCTGCAGTAAAGAAAATGGATTATTCTTCATTTTCCAAATGTGTAAAGCACAAAGGTGATATAGTTATTTAGGATACAAAATACTATGAGATGAATGTAAACAATGGAAAACTGTATTTTTTGCATGAAAACAGACTACTTACAAACTTGCTTAATATCTCAGGAGAAAAAAAGAATGAATAATCATATATAAAATTGATAAATTATATGTTGAGCTAAGTTGCTATATTTTTTGCCTGTTTTTTTTTATTTTAAGGAAGCATAAACATGAAAAGAAAATGATCCTGATAATTTGAATTGTCTCTCAAGTATGCTGCACAGTCCTTTCTGTGATTCTACAATTAACTGCAGTTAAGAATGGGATTAGCATTCAAGTGAGGACAAAGCCCTAAATGAGAAATTCTTGAGTTAGAACAATGAATGGTTATAACCCAGAGGTAATAGATAAATACCTGGAATATAAGCAATTCTAAACCTTGTCCCAAACTGAAAAGGTCCTGATGAGGTGATGGTGGCTTTTAGACATTTCATTTGACTGATTAATTTTCCTTGTAAGTCACTGCAACAATTGCACGGGGTGGGGAAAAGGGGTATTTTTTGAAGAATTGCTTATTCTACATTAAATTTTTAAAACTTGAGGAAATTAAAATATTACCTTTTAAATATGCATACAAGTATCTTAACTGTAATTATCTTTTTAGTTGCTTTGTTATAATAGCATGCCTATCAAATATAAAATGCATTTATGAAAACTTTTGTAAAAAATAAAGATTTTTTCGTTTCTCAAAGTTGGTTATAATTACTATTTTATATATTTATATAGCATAGTCCCCTGATGTTAGTATATTAGTAATCATTGATCATAGAGCTTATGGTAAACATTATATCAAACTTTACCACTAGTCAGCATACTCTGCACTCTCCATAAGTGTCCCCAAACTCCAAAGATTTACAGTCCTCCCCCACCCCTGAGGTGCTCCTTTTCTTTGTGCATTTTCTGTTACCAAGTGTGTCCTGGATTTAAATGTGTACTGAATTTAAACCATTTTTATACTTTTAAAAGAACAACTGTATTCAAACTTTCCATTGTGATGCCCCTGAAACAGTATTTCCATGTTTTTTACCCATATACAAGATAATGGTTATACTTTCTTAAGATGGTACATTCTTCCATGCCTAAAGTTATGCAGATTCTGCCTTCTCTGTATATTTGCTATTGTCTATTCCTCCATTCTAATGGCTATTAGTATAGTTCAGGCCATTCTCATCTCTTGTCTGGAATATTACTGTTCTTTCTTAATTAGTTTTCCTGTTTCTACCCCAGCTTCTTTAAATGTCACCATCCACATTTTAGTCAGTGTGATCTTTCTAAATTGAAAATCTGGTCATGCCACTCTCCTGCTTAATATTCCTTCCATGACTTCCCAGTTTCCAGGATAAAGTTCAGACTCCCTGGTTCAGCACACAAGGCGTAGCATCTCTACTCCTGCGCTTCCTCCATTGGAGCCTTGGTTCCAGTCATATCAACTACTTTATGTAGTGCCCTAAAAGCATCATGCTTTTCTGTGCCTCCATGTGGCACATATGGTCCCACTGTCATGGAATGCCATAGCCTTTAATAGCTCTGCTAACTGCCACCACGCAGCTCTTAGAACAGTTCAGTTATCCTTTTATCTGAGAAGATTCCCTCTGCCCCACTCCCACTCACGCTGTGAGTTGCTTGAGGTTATAGCCCCAGTGCAGAAGGACTAGCCCATACAGGATGCTCAAGAAATAGCCACGGAATGAAAAATCCCCTTGGCTGTTTTTCATGTGTTGCATAGCATTAAGATCACAACACCTGAAGATACATTTCCTCTGTCACTGTGGTTTTGTACAGTCTGGTCAAGTAAGCAGAAATAAACTGGTTTCCAGTTAGACCCTGAAAATTGTGGTTAGTAACACAAACAGAACTGCTCAGTGAGTCACTCCAAAAGAAAACAGAGAAGGATTGCCTCTGGGCTCCAGGGAATGCTAAACCCACAAAAGAGCTACTTAAAACAAAGCAAAACAACAACAAAAACTTCCTTCAGAAATCTCTTCAAAATTTGGAATTTGTTTTATCATGGAAGTTAGTTTCTCCATAACTGTTCCAAACCTAGTCAAACCCATCGTGTGACCCATCGTGTGAACTGAAACACTGCTAGCAGAATTCTGAGTCTAGATATGGGAGTAGTACAAAGGGAAACAGGAGAAGTTCAATTTAACTTGATGAATGCTTGCACTGACATTTGTGTATCTGGGGATAGAATGAGGAGATACAGAGAGATAATTGAATTGAGACGTCTCTGCCCATCCTTTTGTATGGGACACATCTCCTTCCCTTTTATAGGCTGGCACTGGGTGAAGCTTTAAACAGACCAAGTGTGTAGGGCACATAGGTGGCTCAGTCAGTTAAGTGTTTGACTTAGGCTCAGGTCATGATCTCACAGTTTGTGAGTTTGAGCCTCACGTCAGGCTCTGTGCTGACAGCTCAGAGCCTGGAACCTGCTTTGGATTCTGCGTCTCCCTCTCTCTCTGCCCCTCACCTGTTTGCTCGCTTGCTCTTTCTCTCTCTCTCTCGCTCTCTCTCAAAAATAAATAAAACATTAAAAAAATTTTTTTTAAACAGACCAAGTGTGTCTATAGTATCTTTCATCCCCTTGCAACTGAGGGCTTCAAACTCCTTTCCTTGCTCCCCCGACCCCTTTCCCAGCCATGTGTTACGAAGAACAGGGCCATGACAAGCACACTAGCCAAATGCCAGGAGACTCATGCCACCTATGCCAATCATCTGTCATAACGAGCCTCCCTAACCTGTAGTTTCCTCAGCTGCAAAATGAGGGGTAAATTAGATCATCTTCAAGGACCCCTTTTGGCTCAAGAAATCATTCCAAAGGTTATTTCCAGTTTTGAAACCCTATGCATTAACTTCCATAAACCTTTACTTGATGGCATTTCAGTAAATGGAGATCAGTATAGCAAGACAATTAAGGAATAGGGACACCAAAGCACAGATCAGCTTTTGCTTTAAGCTCTTTTCCTTTTTCATTGTTTCTTCCCTTTCTAGGTGTAAGGCATGGAAGGATCCATACCTCCCACAAGTCATTTAAGAACTCCGAGTTTTTTTCACAATAGCCTCCAGAGAGAGGAGAGCCTGGAGACCTGACTTGTAAACAAGAGACTGCTTGTCAGCATGTTATGGATGTGACTAAAGAAAGGAGGTTGAAATATGATAATTGCTTTGTATTGCAACAAGACTTTGAGATCCTAGACTGAAGGACCATTTCTAACACACTTCTGTATCCCCAGGACCTACCAGAATGCCTAACACAGACTAAGATGCTAAGTAAGTATTGATTCAGTGACTCAAAGCACTATATCTAACTAGGTAGGAATTCCTACCTTCTGTTCTTTATAAAGCTAAGTTTTAATAATTAATTGTATATTAAATCGATTGTTGTGACTTTCTATGAGAAAATTTTAAATTTTAAAAAGTTCAGAGGAATTTAATTAGGAAAACATTGTGGCTATATGTGTGCTATAGTCACACATACAATATTGGAACATCACAAGTCTTTGAGTTTTTGAATTTTATATCTACAAACGCATTTTTTAATGTTGTGAAATGTCATTTTAAAAATATGAAGATGGTTATTATATGCACAATATGCTTATCAGATGCAGCCAGGTGGTTCAACCAGGATGTATGGAGAGAGGGAAGTCATTCCTACGTTCCTGCAATGAGGCAGAGCAAACAAGCTGAGCCCCAGGACACTAAGAGGTAAGAAATTCTCTACCTTGACCATAAAGCTGCCCAGACGTCCAGGAGATAGCTCCTGGATGGGGCGAAGGGATTCTTCTTATCCTTAAGAAGAAATCTCCTGGAAGCAAGGTCTTTGAATGCTAACTCTCAAATGCCATGGCTCCCCAGTAAACCGGTGGCCCCGGAACTGAAGTTGATTGCTCAGGAGGATATTCTCTGCTGGTAATGTGCTTTGGTTGCTGTCTGACTTTCCCTGCACTGAGTCAGGCTGACCACCGCACTCCGCACCCCACCAAGACTCCCTATGTTCAGAGACCTAAAATATTACTGAGGCATTAATGCAATGTTTATAATGAGATGGGCTAAGCCATCGGTAGCACGCAGGTGATGAGCTCAACACATTAAGGGAAAAATAAAAAGCAAAGGTTGCAACCACCAGGAAGATTAAAAGGCTTTTTCCCATAAGCTTCTCTTCAAGCGTGAGATGAGACAGCCAGCGCCACTGGACCTGCAACCATGCGGGTCTACCGCCAAATACCCGGACGCCGCACCTCCAGGGGGGCGGGGCGGCCTTCACGTCACTCCGTTTCCCAGAAGCCAGCGCATGGCTTGGACGAGATTAAAAAAAAAAAAAAAAAAAAAAAAAAAAAGGCGGGAGCGAGGCGGGGTGCTCGTCAGTCCAGTGTAGCAGTTGGTTCCGTGGGCTTTTCTCCGCCCAGCTCTTGTCATACTGCTCCGCAGGCAGCTTCTGTGCGTGGACGCTGAGGCACTCAGACCCTAGCTTACTTCCTCCGGAAGGCGACGAGAGAGGCTGTGGAGGGCCAAGAGGCCCCTAAGGCCTTGGGGGGTAGGGTGGCAATGTGGTCGCTACGGGTGTATACCCGCAAGAAGCGGGCTGGCCAGAGGCTCAACCTAACCCCGACGCCGGAGCTAGGCCCCACGGTGAAGGCGGAGGCCCCTCCAGGTCCAGACAGAAGGCACTCTGCGCACTGTAAGCCCGGGTGGGCAAGCCTGTGGAGCGGCACTCGGGGTCGGCAAAGGCGAAGGGCGGGGGCGGCTAGGCCTCGGCCCAGGGAAACCCGAGGCCGGCAAACGGGCCTGGGGCTTCTCCCTGAAATATGCCGCCCTCTCTTAGGCCTGAAAGGAGAAGCGCCCTGTTTGCCGAAGATCTCAGAGAGAGCCGAGTGGAGTGGGCGGGGAGTTAGCCGCTCTAGGCCGCCGAGGTGCGTAGCCACTTGTGCCAAGCCCATGCCTCTGGCTCCCCTCAAAATTTTCATCCTCATTTTCTGCCAATAGCCAACTTATCCTTCCGAGAGTCAACGAAGAAAATAGGTGGAATACTGTGATTTCGCTCCTCCCACAACATAGGCCCAGAATTTTTTAAAGAGCAGTTTTGCCAAGTTACCTAAAAGCAAGTGAGCTCAAATCTTCAGAAAGCATTCACACCATCAGTTGGGTATTGGTACAATTAACCCACTGGGGTCTTTTTCTTAATGGCGTCCCCACATGGCCTTTCAGATTCTGAACAGTATGAACAGAGCCGTGGAAAGCCAAGCCCAGACCGTGCAAACTAATTGCGTTGTTTGTTTGTTAGCACTCAGTTAAGAGTTACAGGACAGAAAAGCCTGCGTGGAAATAGCACTAGTGAAGAGCCCTGGGATGAGAAGTTTGCTCCATTGAGTGTATGTATATTTCTCTTACGGACCTTGGGTATACTTAACAGCAGAGACCAGCGGTAACTGATGCGCCTGTAGATTAAAATGTAGTATAGTCTTTGTTCAATAGAGAATACATGGCTTCGTAGCATTTTTATAAACGTTGGTGTTTTCTCTTTAGACAGGGCCTTGAATTTCTGATTCTGGTGGATTCATAGCCACATTTTTTATTTTTAATTTCCCTTGACAAAAATTTGAGAAATGCCCATTACTGAGTAATTTTCTATGAAACAGGTATATGTAAGTTTTTCTTAGTAACTCCCTTATGTTGAGGAGCACTTAAAAGCATTTCAAAGTCATTTTCATGTTTTCTTATTTGACTTTCCATTAACAACTAGAAACAGTGTTCGTTACCATTAGTATATTATATAATTTCTTGACCTACTGTACTTAATATGGATTCTGTACAGTATTTTAAAGATACATAGCAGTAGTTTGGAGAAACTCAGATTTTAAAAATTGCTTGTGACTCATCTACCATTAGCATTAAATAGTCATGTTCCAGTGCTTTAGCTTACATATATCTCTAAAACATGTGTTTTGGGGGTGGGCAGTTTCAACAAAGGCATTTTTTTAAAGGATTTTACCCCAGATTTTAACACTGTTAAGTGTTCGTTGTAGATGATCCAGACTATGCCAAAAAAAAGTGTTTAAAAAGTTTCTTCTACTTTTTATATATTTTTTCTACATTCCTTTTTTTCTGTGCCTTTTTTTAAATTTAAAAGTTGTTGCCTGATTGTATATCCCTCTAACATTAAGTGGTCTCTAAAAATATGATTTTTGGTGTCTGCATAGTGCTTTGTCTTATACTGTAATTTGTATGACTTTTTCCTGTAGTTGGAGGATTGAAATTGTTTCCAAGGTTTTGCCATTTTAGATATCAGTGGGCATTCTACCACAGAAGTTTTTTGTGTACACTCAAATTGTCACTCTAAGATAAAAAATTTTGCAGTGGGTCAAGGGTTGAATCATTTTTAATTCATGCTGGGCAGTTGGCACCATTTTATCTGATAATTTGAAAACACATATATTTGATAGATGAAAAGTAACATGTTATCTGATTTTCCATTTCTCTGAATACTAGTAAAATTAATACTTTTTTTTATTTTATTGGCTATCTGTGTTTCTTTTTTGGTGAAATGCTTATTCATTATATGTTGAAGGTAGTTACACTTTTATACACATATATAACAAATACTTTTATATTTGTTTGCCTTTAGTTGTATTTCTCGTATTTTATTTAGACTTATCAGTCTTTTGATTTATTTTGCCTTCCTATCTAGAGAAAGAAAAACTTTTCTTACCTAGGTGGTCAGAAGAATGTTCACTTTCTAGGTGCTGGTTTAACCTACAGTAGTTAGTTGACTAGTATATTGCTGACTCTGTAGATGTGCCCACATTATTATATTTCAGTATTTATTTTTAGATTTAATATTAAATATCAGATTACATCTGTGGTCAGGAAACTGAAAGAATCTATTATACATATGAAGCTGATACACAAAGTTCAGTTTTTCGTTTCAAAGTAACCAAATCAATGTGATATAATAAAATATAAAAATATTCAGTCTCATAGTTTGTGCTATACCTTTAATTCTTATTTCACTTAGGAGTCAATGACTGATGACCTCCAGGTTGACAGTAGTTCATCGAGTAGTGAGCTAGTATCAGGTAAGACTGCCAGATACGAGCTCTCTCAACTTTCTTTCTTCTGAACATAAGCATCCATTTGTATTTTTGCTTCATCTTCCCATCTTAGTGGAAGAGGTATCTTTCTCCTAGTCCAAGGTGAATCCGTCTGCCTGTGCAAAGGACCTCATCCTCATAGCTTTCAAGTACACACCAGGAAATTAAAATTGTTATAAATGCTACAAAAGAGATTGATTTGAATGTAACAAATTGAGTTTAGCTGGAGAGATTAGGGAAAGCTTCTATGAAGGAACAGCAATTGAATTGAGTTTGGAAGAAAAGGAGAAATTAGCTATGCAAAGAGGTGAGTTAAGAGCCACCCAGGCAGAGGAATAGCAAAGACCGTAACATGGGATTAAGCCTTACGTGTTCAATGAACTGAAAGAAGTCCAGTGTGGTTGTCGTTCAGAAAGGAGGGGTAAATGCAATATTAAGACAAGGTTGAACACACACAGAGGCCTTGCCGAGCCTTGTAGGCCATGTCAAAGATATGGCTGTTTATATTTGGAGCAGCAGGAAGCCACTGGAGTCTTTTACTTAGGAAGATATATGATCATCTTGGCTACAGTATGGAAAGAAGCATGAATGGATGCAAATAGACCAGATAGGAGGTTATTACAGTATTTTAGGGGAGAAATGATGGCACTTTGTACTAAAGGATGACATTGAAAATGGAAAGAAGTGAGCATAGCTCATGACCATTTTAGGAAACGAAACTGACAGAATTTGGCAAATGAAGAATGAAGGAGATGGAAGTATCAAAGATGACACCTGTTTCTGGCTTGCATAACTGGATACAAGGTGGTGCCATTTACTGAAAAAAAATCTCGTTTGAGGGAAAGGTCATAAATTATGTTTTTAATATATTAGGTTATGGGTGCTTTTAAGATGACTAAGTAGAATGCCAAATAGGCAAGTTGGATATGGATGATTGCTGATAGAAATTTATGAGCCATCTACATATTGGTGTAATTGAAGTTATTTTTGAATACAAGAAAGGATGCCATCAGCACACCAGAAATACTGAGGAATTCTTAAAAGCAGATGAGATCAGATTGCTGAATATTTGAGAATATTTGAAGAGCAGAGAAAAACCACTACAGAGATAAGAGCTCTAGAGACATCCAAATAGTTGGTGAATAAATGCAAAAAAAAAAAAAAAACCAAAACAAACAAACAAAAAAACCCTATAATAAAAAGGACCCTGAAGGAATTGTCAAGGTGATAGATTAAGCACTGCATTTTGCCACTATGTGACCTGGTTCCTCTGCCTCATCCTTTGCTTATTTTGGAAACATTGGCAGCTGACAATGCATGCTGCCAGGATAAACCCTGAGAACTACTCCTAAGGAAAGTGAACTGAGGGTTTAGTTCTTAAGTATCAATGCTGGGACTGGGGTGAGAAGCAGAAGAGAGTCTGTAGTAAATCCAGATTACCACAAGGATAGCAGAGGGAGAAAAAGGTAAAAGAGATAGATTATGCTTGTTAACCCCAGGATAAAGATGTAGTATGGCTCTCTGAAGTGGAAATTCTGATAAAGGAGCCTTCTAGTGTGTACACTAGCCAGACAATTAAAATAGTGCCCCATTTTACCTACAATACCTGAAACTGCAGGAGGACATCACCATGTAGAACATGGGTTCTCAGCATGTCTCATTACACTTCTAAGAAATCTCCAGAGCTAGGCTACTGTTTCAGAATTTATACACACTGCTGTAAAAATACATATTTTCAAGCAGAGATATGAACAGACAACTAGGAACACCCAAACCTTTGAATAAAACCAGTGACACAGAAGAGAGGCAACAAATCAAGCAAACAGAGTAACGCCTGAAGAACTAGAGAAAAACTAAATATCTCTTTAAAGACAAGAGGCCCCTGGATCCATACTATAACAGTCCTATTTTAAAAAATTAATGGTCCTTGGAAACTAAAAATATCATCAAATTTAAAAACTCAGTAATTGAGCCTAATATTGAAATGAATTCAGCTCAAAATCAGCTAGCTAGAAAATAGAATAGAGAAATATTTTCTAGAATATAGTGCAAAAGAGCAAGGGAGCTGCTCAACAAATGCTTTTCCTTACGTCTTTCTTCTTTGCCTGGTTAATTTCTACTTATTCTTCAAGAAAAAAAAAAAATTTCCGGTGCTGTCTCTACTGGGAAGCCTCTCCTGACCCCTCTTCTTTGTATATGAGTTGTTTTTTCTTGGAAGTTCTGTGGCACTTTTTGTATACTTCTATCAGGACTTAAAACAGCAGTATAATTGCTTTTGTTACTCTTGGATCCAAAGCTGTTGAGAATAAGCACTACCTTTTATGTTCCTATCCCATATTTGGGACATCATATAATTTCAAATGCTTGTTGAATGAGTTTTATACTCTGTTTAGAGAAAATAAACTAACCATAATTATTATTTTGTAAAATTGTAGTTTAAATACACAATAAATGTCCTTGGTTACTAGATTTATAAAGTTGATGTGTGAAAGATATAAGGAAATAGAAAATAGTCTCTAATTTACAACTGGTTGTATCCTTTTTTAAAATTTATTTATTTAAATTGAAGTTAGTTAACATACAGTGTAGTATCAGTTTCAGATGCAGAACCCAGTGATTGATCGCTTACATAGAACACCCGTTGCTTATCCCAACAAGTGCCCTCCTTAATTTCCATCACCCATTTAGCCCATTCACCCACCCTCCCCTCCAGCAACCCTCAGTTTGTTCTCTGTATTTTTTTTTTTTTATTTTATTTTTGGGACAGAGAGAGACAGAGCATGAACGGGGGAGGGTCAGAGAGAGAGGGAGACACAGAATCGGAAACAGGCTCCAGGCTCTGAGCCATCAGCCTAGAGCCTGACGCGGGGCTCGAACTCACGGACCGCGAGATCGTGACCTGGCTGAAGTCGGACGCTTAACCGACTGCGCCACCCAGGCGCCCCTGTTCTCTGTATTTAAGAGTGTCTTATGGTTTGCTTCCCTCTCTGTTTTTATCTTATTTTCCTTCCCTTCCCATATGTTCATTTGTTGTGTTTCTTAAATTCTACATAAGTGAAATCATATGCTATTTCTTTCTCTGATTGACTTATTTTACTTAGCATAATACACTCTCGTTCCATCCATGTTATTGCAAATGGCAAGATTTCATTCTTTTTGATCACCAAGTAGAATTCCATTATATATATATATATATATATATATATATATACACACACACACACACACACACGTACCCCACATCTTTTTTATCCATTCATCATTCAATGGACATTTGGGCTCTTTCCACAAAATGGTTATTGTTGATAGCACTGCTATAAACACGGGGGTGCATGTGCCCCTTTGAATCAGCATTTTTGTATCCTTTGGATAACCTAGTAGTGCAATTGCTGGATTGTAGGGTAGTTGTATTTTTAATTTTTTGAGGAACATCCATACTGTTTTCCAGAGTGGCTGCACCAGTTTGCATTCCCACCAACAGTGCAAAAGGGTTCCCTTTTCTCTGCATTCTCACCAACGTCTGTTATTTCCTGAGTTGTTAATTTTAGCCCTTCAGATAGGAGTGAGATGGCATCTCGTTGTGATTTGTATTTCTCTGGTGATGTAGGCTCATTGATTTTTAAATGGAATAACTAGAATTACCCTTTATTCTCAGCTTGTTAGTTTACAGTTAGTGAGTTACTTATATATAAAACTTGTATTTTGGGGTAAAAAATCACAATTGAAGCTAAGGAGCATAAGGAATAAATTATAAAACTTGGGAAAGCAATGGAAAAGATTATAATGCATTTTTCTACATAAAAAACAAGTCATTTTCTAAGGTTTAAGTTAAAGTGGTGTACAATTGTATGCTTTTTCAGTCATTTATATAAGTAATTTTACATTCTCTGTATAAAACTGCATGTATATTTCTACATATTTGAATTCTTAGGATTTTGAGTGTGTTTACTGTTGAAACATTTTACCTTTTTTGTTTGTTTATTCTACAGGACAAAGTTTGCAGCATGAAATTTCTAGTTCTCTTCTGAGCTATTCATTCACAGACTCTTACACAGAATACAAGAGTTTTGAAGAGAGTTTAAGTAGTTTCCCATCACCTGAGATCTTCAGAGGATCAGATTATTTAGGTGAGAAAACAATTTCAAACTTAAGCTGACCCACTATAGAAATTGTTCCTTTGTCCACAAATCCTCCAATGAATAATGTTCCTTTTGAGAAGGTGTGCTTGTCTTCCTCATTAAAACCTCCTGCCCTCGCTCACTATCCATCGTATTCCAGGCTCAGTCACATAGGACTGTACATCAAAAGCCACCAGATAAGAAAAGGATGAAGACATTAGGGGAATGACCCAGAAACAAGCCAATTTGCATTATAGTATCCCAGAGAAGCTCACAATTTGGATGCCCCAATACTTGTAAAAAGATATATCTGAAATGTAGAAGATGTGGTGACTACTGTCTTACTTAAATAGAGCGTGGAGATTTATTCTTTTGGGTATTTTGAAACTGAGGAACTCTGGAATGGAGGATACTAGGCACTGTTAATAGCAAGGATCATGGAATTTGAAATGCTGATCCCAATTACTCATTCCCCTGGAGTAGTATCATATGTTCACACCCTTGCCATATCCTTGTAGTGGTGGAATGAACTTTCTCCCTGTTTGGCTTTGGTACAGTAATGGAAATGTGACTTGCTTTGGGCAATAAGATATAAACAGATCTTTGAAATATGCTTAAATGGTCGGGCTTGTCCTCTTAAACTTTTAACATTATGAGATGAATATATCCTAATTAGCTTCTGCCTCTCCTGTGGGGACCCCAGAATGAGAGGTATGGGACAGAATAGTCCCAGACAACCTGCAGACTGCAGGGAGCTGCCCCATCTGATCAGCAGGTCTCTAATCTGAAGCAGACCTGCCTGAGCCAACCAGTACACATGGGAATAAGAGTAAATGCTTTAATTTCATGCCAATGAGATTTGGGTGTTATTATACATAAAAGGCAACTGTCTCAGATACTGTACTGAATGAAGAAGAGGGGAAATTAAATGAAAATGTACATCTGAATTGTGAGACCTTCTTGACTAATGCCTATTCCCATCCCAACCCAACATCCCATTTCTCTGCTCAGCTTCCAAAATACTAGCACCCAGACTTGAACTTTCTAGGCAGGAGAATGGAAGATTCTTTCCTAACAAATCTGAGCAGCCTTAAAGAAAGTACCTAAAGATACTGACCTCAGTACCCCTTCAGTGAAACTGACAAGAACACTCTGCACTGAAACCAACTCTGTGACAAGCCCAAACAAGGCCAGAGATTCCACTTAGCCTTTTAGGGCTCCCTCTTAAATAAGAGGAGAGCCAAGGATCATCAGTCTTCCTGAGGAAGTCTTCTAACAAAACAGAGTGATCAAAACAAAGGAAAATATATAGAGAGTGACATCAGCAAGATGTTGGAATAAGAAGCCCTGATCCATTCTTCCCCCATGGACACACCAATTCAACAGCAATACATGGACTTTTTCCCTTTGTGAGAAATCTGGAAACTGGTTAAAGGGACTCCTGCACCTCAGGCATGTATGAGACCAGCCATATCAAAGCCAACAGGAATTGGCAGGAAACCCCTAAGTCCCATCTTCTCCCTGGTTAGGGAAGAAAAGAACTGAACCATGCGTGAAATGTTGTAAATTTTCTGGGACCTTCCCAAAGGATTGGCTAGTCTCTTGCCTGTCTCAGAGTGCTACCCAAGGGAATGACTTCTTTCTCAATTGTCTCAAAGTGCTGATGGGACCTGGTATATTCTAGATGCCTATTGGCCACTGACAACAAATAAGGTGTGTGAGGAAACCTTAAGAGACTCATAGAACACAATTAAACAGAGCAACTTTTAACTTTAAACTTTATACGAGTCTCAGAGGGCAAAGAGATGAGGGAGGGAGAGAGGGAGAAAAAGAAAGAAGGGAGGGATAAGGGTAAAAGAAAGAAGACGAGAGAGGGAGGAATAGGGAGAAAGAGTAAGGGACTGAAGGGAGGGTGAGGGAAAAAGAAAGAGAGCCTGCCAGAAAGTTTATTCACAGAAATAATAGCTGCAAACTTACCCAATTTGGGGAAGGAAATGCACATGCAGACCTAGGAAGCCCAATGAATCTCAGTTAAGGTAACCAAGTAAATCCACACAGGGACTCATAAATTATCAAAAGTCAAATTTTGACTTTTAATAATTTGACTGTTTAATAATTTTGACTTTTTTAATTTTGAAAGCAGTAGTAGAAAAGCAACTTGATATGTACACGGGAACCCCCATTAAACTATCATTGGGTTTCTCAGCAGAAACCTTGCAGGCCACAAAGGGTAGAATGATCTGTCAAAGTGGTGAAAGTAAAGAAACTGTCAACCATCAAAACTATCAATAGAAACAAACAACATCAATGGAATATTGTTCAGCCATAATAAATGAAATTCTCCACTTGCAACAATATGGATAGAGCCAGAGAGTATAATGCTAAGCAAAATAAGTCAGAGAAAGTCAAATACCATGTGATTACACTCATAAGTGGAATTTAAGAAACAAATCAAATGAACAAGGAGGGGGGAAAGATAAGTCAAGAAACAGACTCTTAACTATAGAGAACAAACTGATAGTTACCAGAAGGCAGGTGAGTGAGGGATGGGTGAAATAGGTAATAGGAATTAAGGAGTATATTTGTCCTGATGAGCACCAGGTGGTTAAAATAAAAACTCAAATGAAGAGATAAGGAGTTTCTTAAAGGAAAGCTGAAGGAGTTAATCACCACTAGACTCACCTTACAAAAAAAATGGTAAAAGGAGTTCTTTAAGTTGAAATAAAGGACTCTAAACAGCAACACAAAAGCATATGAAAATATAAAACTTGCCAATAAGTATATAGATAAATATAAAATAATACTGTAACAGTGGTATTTAAATCTCTTTTAATTCTAATAATAAAGACTAAAGTATTAAAAATAAAATAAAAATATGTTAATGGATACACAACATAAAAAAAAATGTAAACCATAACATCAGTAACACAAAATGTGTGTGAAGGGAGAAATAAAAGTATAGTTTTTGTATATAATCGAAGTTGCTATCTGATTAAAATAGATTGTTAAGACTATATTTTATATAAGCACCATGGTAACCACATTAAAAATGCCTATAGAAAATACACAAAAGAAAAATAGAAAGGAGTCAAAGCATATCAGTATAAAAATAATCAATGAAACACAAATGAAGATGGCAAGAGAGGAAAAGGGGTAAAAGAACGATAAGACAAAATAATTAACGGAATAGTAATATTCTTTCCCTATCAGTAATTACTTCAAATGTAACTGGTTTAAATTCCCCAATCAAAGGACACAGAGTGGCTGGATGGATTTTGAAAAACAAGGTCTATATGCTATCTACAAAAGACTCTACATTTCAGGACACACATAGGCTGAAAGTGGAGCAATAGGAAAAGATAATCCATATAAATGGTAACCAAAAGAAATCAGGAGTGGCCCTACTTATATCAGATAAAACATCCGTTAAGTCAAAAACTATCACAAGACACAAAGACATTATATAATGATGAAAGGGTCAATTAATCAGGAACATATAACAAATATAAAGAAATATGCACTCAACATCAAAGCACCTAACAGATAAACACTGACAGACCTGAGGGCAAAAATAGACATCCATACAGTAATGAAGACTTCATTACTCCCATTTTCAATAAATAGAAAAACCATACAGAAAATTGACACTTTTTTGAATTCAAAATATATTGCAAAACTACAGTAATTATAACAGTATGGTACTGGCATAAAGATAGACATGTAGATGAATAGAATAGAGAGAAATGATTTTAAACAATGGTGGCAAGAATACACAGTGGGGAAAGAATAGTCTCTTCAACAAACAATGTTGGGAAAACTGGACTTCCATCGCTTCTTGGCCTTTTGTCTAAGATCAAGTGTGGGAAAACTGGACTTCCACCTACAAAAGGATGAAATAAGACCAATACCTTACATCATACAAAAAACCCAATTCAAAATGGATTAAAGACTTAAACATAAGACCAGAAACCATAAAACACGTGGAAGAAAACATAGGGGAAAACCCTCATGATACTTAATGATTTCTTGGATGTAACACCAAAAGCACAGGCAACAAAAGCTAAGTTAGACAAGTGAGATTACATAAAACTAAAAACCTGCACAGCAAAATAAACAACAGAGTGAAAGGGCAACATACAAAAAGGGAGAAAATATTTGCAAAATACTTACCTGATAAGAGATTAATGTTAAAAAATATATAAGAAACTCCTATAACTTGGGGAAAAAAATGAATAACCCCGTTACAAAATGGCCAAAGGACTTGAATAGACATTTCCCCAAAGAAGATATACTGATGGCCAACAAGTATATGAAAAGATGCCAATATCACTAATTATCAGGGATATGCAAATCAAAACCACAATGAAATGTCACCTCACCTGTTAGGATGATTATTATTAAAAAAAAAGGGGGGGGGCGCCTGGGTGGCGCAGTCGGTTAAGCGTCCGACTTCAGCCAGGTCACGATCTCGCGGTCCGTGAGTTCGAGCCCCGCGTCAGGCTCTGGGCAGAAGGCTCGGAGCCTGGAGCCTGTTTCCGATTCTGTGTCTCCCTCTCTCTCTGCCCCTCCCCCGTTCATGCTCTGTCTCTCTCTGTCCCAAAAAAATAAATAAAAAACGTTGAAAAAAAAAAATTAAAAAAAAAAAAAGGGGGGGGGGGCGGGGGATCCTGGGTGGCTCAGTTGGTGAAGGATCCACCTTCGGCTCAGGTCATGATCTCACGGTTCATGAGTTCAAACCCCACGTCAGGCTCAGAGCCTGGAGCCTGCTTCAGATTCTGTCTCTCTCTCTCTGTCCCTCCCCCACTCATGATCTGTCTCTCTCTCAAAAATAAATAAACAAAAAAATAAGTGTTGACAATGATGTAGAGAAATTGGAACACTTGTGCATTGTTGTTTGGATTGTAAATGGTGCAACTGCTATGGGAAACAGTGTAGAGGTTCCTCAAAAAATTAAAAATAGAACTACCATGTGATTCACCAATCCTACTTGTGGATATTTATCCAAAGTAATTGCAATCAGGATCTTAAAGAGATGTTTGCGCCCCATATCTATTTCAGCATTATTCACAATAGCTAAATGTGGAAACCATCTATGTTTTCATTGATTTATGAATGGATAAAAGAAATATGGTATATGCAGATGATGGAATATTATTCAGCCTTAAAGGGAGGTCCTGCCATATGCAACAACCTGGATGAACCTTAAGAATGCTATGATAAGTAAAATAAGCCAGTAACAGAAAGATAAATAGTGTATCATTCCACTTGCATGAGATATCTAAAATAGTCAAATTCATAGAATTAGAGAGTAGAATGTTGGTTGCCCTGGCCTAGAATGAGATAGACATAGGAAGCTGCTATTCAACAGGTATTAAGTATCAGTTTTGTAAGATGAATAGGTTCCAGAGATCTGCTATACAACACTGTGATACGCTATACTGAACAATATTGTACACTTACAAATTTGAGAGGGTAGATTGATGTTAAGTGTTCCTACCACAATAAAATTAAAAATTAAAAATTAAGAAAAGGAACCAAGCAGAAATAGAAACACAAGGAGAAAAAAATATATTGAAAAAATAGTCTCACTGACATAAAATGTATATTGTGTTCATTAAATAAGAATAGGGTGCTATGAAAAAGGGAATATTCAGATCATGAATGCAATAGCAGAGAGAAATTTAGAAGGATTAGAAATTAGGGTTGAGGAGAAAAAAAAGGAAAATAAAGATGAAAGGTTGCTACTCAACAGAGATAAGTCAGTGGAGGAGTATATGATATCCAATATCAAATGAAAGCAGTTTCAGACAAAGATGGTGAAGGAAACAAGAGGAAAATTACCAATGTTATAATTCAAGAACAGTTTCCTAGCGTTAAAGAATATGATTTCTGTGTTAAAAGGGTCACACTGTGCCTACCACAATAGATGAAAAACACCAAGATGAAGCATTGTGAAACTTTAGAACACTAGAAATGGAATGAAAAGAATGAATTTATAGAACGTGGTGTAAAGTTTGGGATTAAATAGATGAAAAATACAGAGAAAACTAAACTAACAAAAAAGGCTGACTCCAGGGGGTAGAAATGATTGTTACGGTGTACAAGAGTAAATAGCATTTTTATGGCAATTTATTATTATAATGTCTATACCAAATATTGATCTAACTAAATATGTAATATAATATCAGGATAATGGGAAGTGTGGAAAAGGTGGGGACAGGGATGTAAGAGAGAATAACCTCATTCTTGCGTAGTGGGAAGTTAATGGAAAGTTTAAAACTGACATCAAGTAATACTAGCATGTTATTTAATAGGTATAATTTATACATAAAACATTAAAAGGAACCTCATAGGTATGCTGTCTGTCTCTTATGTCAGTAATGTTTATGGGGCAAAAATCCATGAAAGAAAGTAGATTACAGTACTGAAATAGGCCAAAGAATATTTACTATTCTGATGCCATCAAGACTTGTCTTTTTTCTCTGTCTTACCCAAATCTTTAATTGCCACAGCTTAGTATGGCTGGGACCTTTGGAGTTGGGGGAGGTAACCTACTAGTTGTGTGCTGTTGTTCAAAGTTGTGTGCCATTTCTGCCTGCTGTTTTAGATTGGAAATGTCCCAGGTTGGAAGAACATATGCAATGCAAGAATTCCACTCTTCTGGATACCAGTAAAGCAATAGCAATAGAGAAGGTACCACAGTTTTCAGACCTCTCTGCAATTTTAGGTGAGTTTTCACATTCTTTTTTCTTATGTCACAGAGGAAAACCCTCATCTGTATCAGAAAAACAAAGTAATTTTTTGAATGATTTATAGCTAAGTTTATCAATTAGCATAATCTTTGGCTACAAATAACATAGGGGTCTCCTGTTTTATAACTTTTATTTTGAAGTAATTTTAGACTTGCAAAAAAGTTGCAAAAATAGAGAATTCCCATATACATCTCACCCAGCTTTCCCTAATGCTGTCTTATATAACATTAGTACAATGATCAGAATCAGAAAATTAACACTGGCATAAAACTACTAATTAAACCTTATTTGCATTTCACCAGTTTTTCCACCAATCTCTTTTCTTGTGTTTCAGGATCAAGCACTGCATCTGATTGTTACTTCTTCCTTAGTCTACTATAGTCTGTAACAGTTTCTCATCTTTGTTTGTTTTTCATAATCTTGGTACTTTTGAAGATTACTCATCAGTTATTTTATAGAACGTCCCTCACTTTTGAATTTGTCTAATGTTTTCTTATGATTAGAATGAGCTTATACAATGTTTTAAAGAACACTGCAGAAATGATGTTATGCCTTTTTCAGTACATTGTATTAAATTCTTGATGTCAGTATATCATATTACTGGTGATACTAAACTTCATCACTTGATTAAGGTGGTGGCTGTGGTTTTCTGAATAGTTAAGTTACTAGTTTGCCTTTGTGGTTAATAAATATCCAGAGAAGATAGTTTGAGACTTATAAATCCTGTTTGTCCTCAAATTTTCATTCACTGATATTAGTATTCATCAGAGGAACTTGACTATAACAGTTATTATGCTGGTGTTTGTTTAATGGTGATTTTCTATTTTTTGCTTCCCTGCTACATTCACTAATTGAAATTCTACTGTAAAAGAATTGTATCTTTTCTGCTGTTTATTTATTCAGTTGATTATAGCAGTATTAACTCATGAATATTTATTTTATGTGTTAAAATACAATATTTTATTTACTTATTTATATAATTCAAGCATACACAAAGTTATATAGGTTATATATATTTCAGTGCATTTTGTTAATCACTTGGAGTATAGTGAGACTCATTTGCTAGTGTCAGATTCAATTTTTGGTTTTCCATCCTGATTTGTTTCTTTATTTGGGGAGAAGGGGCTATGTGAAGGTATGTGAAACATTGCTATGGTTCTAAGAGTCAAAGCTATAAAATATTTATATGTTCTCAGGAAAGCATCACTTCTCCTTCCTGCTACCCTGATCCTATTCCCCTCTTCTTTCTACCCCTTTCCCACCCAACCCTTATGGTTTATCTTTCTTGTATTTCTTTTGTATGTATTTTCTTATATCCTCTTCTTTATTTCCTTTTTTTTTTTTTTTTTGAGTGTTTCATTTATTTTTGAGAGAAAGAGCACAAGCAGGGGAGGGGCAGAGAGAAGTGGGGGACAGAGGATCCAGAGTGGGCTCTGCACTGACAACAGCTAGCCCAGTGTAGGGCTTGAACTCACAAAACGTGAGATCATGATCTGAGCCAAAATCTGATATTCACCCAACTGAGCCACCCAGGTGCCCTATATCCTCTTCTTTCGTGCATGAAGGTTAGCATATTTATATATACTTTTTTATTTTGTTTTTTTCCACATATTAGTATATATTAGAAATCACTCCAGCTAGTTTTAAGGAGCTCTTCCTCATGTTTTTTCAATAGCTGCATGGTACTCCACTGTATGGATGTATTTTTGTTTATTTAAGTACTCTCCTATGAATTAGATATCTAGGGTTTCCCCCCAGTATTTTGCCACTACAAACAGTGTGTAAATGAATAAACTTATTCCATCAATAATATGAAAATATATTATCATATCGTAAAGATAGATTTTCAGAAGTAGGATGCTGGGTCATAAGGTAAGTGGATATATAGTTTTGTTGCATATTGCCAGATTTTCCTCCAGAAAGATTATACCAGTTTGCATTCCCATCAACATATTCTCATATCCTGTTTCCTCATACCCTCACCAACAAAGTATATTGTCATATTTAAAAATTTTTGCTACTCTAATAGGTGAGAAATGGTATCTCAGTGTTATTTTAGTTTGCATTTCCCTAACTGTATGTGAGCTTAAATATTTTTCATATGTTTGAAGGCTATTTTTATTTTCTGTGTGTGTGTGTGTGTGCGCGCGCGCATGTATGTGTAAATTTTCTTTTCATGCCTTTTCCCCATTTTTTTACCTGTTTTTTTATTCTTTACCCTCCATTTCTTTTTTTTAAATTTTTTTTAATTTTTACTTAGTTTTAAGAGAGAGAGGGACAGAGTGGAAGCTGGGGAGGAACAGAGAGAGAGGGAGACACAAATCCGAAGCAGGCTCCAGGCTCCAAGCGTCAGCACAGAGCCTGACGTGGGGCTTGAACTCACGAACCGCAAGTTCATGACCTGAGCCAAAGTCAGACGCTTAACCGACTGAGCCACCCAGGTACCCCTACCCTCCATTTCTAAGTACATTAGCTATTAAGAATTTTAGCCTTTTCCTAAATGCTCCAATCAAAAGACATAGGGTGGTAGAGTGGATTAAAAAACAAGACATATCTATATGCTGCCTACAAGAGACTCATCTCAGCCATAACGACACATACAGACTGAAATGAAGGGATGGAAAAACATTTACCATGCTTATGGAAATTAAAAAAAAAACTCCAGGGTAGCAACACTTATATCAGACAAAAAGACTTTTTAAAACAAAGACTGTAATAAGAGACAAAAGCATTGCATATTATAAAGGGATCAACCCAATGAGACAATAACAGTTGTATATATCTATGCACCCAATATTGGAGCACCTAAATACATAAAGCAAATATTAATGGACATAAAGAGAGAAACTGAGGGGCGCCTGGGTGGCGCAGTCGGTTAAGCGTCCGACTTCAGCCAGGTCACGATCTCGCGGTCCGTGAGTTCGAGCCCCGCGTCAGGCTCTGGGCTGATGGCTCGGAGCCTGGAGCATGTTTCCGATTCTGTGTCTCCCTCTCTCTCTGCCCCTCCCCCGTTCATGCTCTGTCTCTCTCTGTCCCAAAAATAAATAAAAAACGTTGAAAAAAAAAATTTAAAAAAAAAAGAGAGAAACTGATGGTAATACAATAATAATAGGGGACTTTAACACCCCACTTAGATTAATGGACAGATCATCCAGGTAGCAAATCAATAAGGAAACAGTGTCAGAGTTCCTGGGTAGTTCAGTTGGTTAAGTGTCCGACTTTGGCTCAGGTCATGATCTCATGGTTTGTGTGTTGGAGCCTGGGATTAGGGTCTCTGCTGTCATCACAGAGCCGGCTTTGGATTCTTGGTCTCTGTCTCTCTGCCCCTCCCTGACCCTTACATGTTCTCTCTCTCTCTCTCTCCCTCTCCCTCTCTCTCTCTCCCTCTCCCTTTCTCTCTCTCAAAAATAAATAAACATTAAAAAATATATATAAGGAGGGATGCCTGGGTGGCTCTTTCAGTTGAGTGTCCAACTTTGGCTGAGGTCATAATCTTGTAGTTCATGAGTTTGGACCCTGTCAGCTGTGCTGACAGCTCAAAGCCTGGATTTTGTTTCGGATTCTGTGTCTCCCTCTCTGTCTGTGCCTTCCCCACTCATGCTCTCTCTCAGAAATAAATTTGAAAAAAAATTGAAAAAAAAATATATATAAGGAAACAGTGTCTTTGAATGACACATTACCCCAGATGGTATGACAGATATATACAAAACATTTCATCCAAACAACAGAATGTACATTCTTTTCAAGGGCATGTGGAAAATTCTTTAGAATAGATTGAATGTTAGGCCAGAAAGCAAGTCTGAATAAATTTAAGAAGATTGAATTTATACTATGCATCTTTTCTTCCCACAGCAGTATAAAACTGGAAGTGAATCATAAGAAAAAAAACTGGAAAAAGCACAAACATGGGGAGGCTAAACAACATAATAATAAACAACTAATGGGTCAACATATAAATCAAAGGGGAAATCAAAAATTACATGGAGACACAAGAAAATGAAAATGTAATGGTCCAAAACATTTAAGACACATAAAAAGCAATTCTAAGAGAGAAATATATAATGATACAGGCCTACCTGAAGAAACAAGAAAAAGCTCAAATAAATTATCTATTTATTTATAATTATATATCTGTTTATAAACCGGGGCACTTGGGTGGCTCGGTTGAGCATCCAACTCTTGATTTCAGCTCAGGTCACAATCTCCTGGTTCATGGGGTTGAGTCCTGCATGGGCCTCTCCACTGACAGCACAGAGCCTGCTTGGGATTCTCTCTATCATTCTCTTTCTACCCCTCCCCCACTCGTGTGTGCTTGCTCGCTCTCCCTCTCTCTCTCTCTCAAAATAAATAAACATTAAAAAAAATTATCTAACCTTAAACCGAAAAGAAATAGAAAAAAGAACAAACAAAGCCCAATGTGAGTAGAAAGAAGGAAATAATAAAGTTTAGAGCAGAAATAAATGACGTAGAGACTAAAACAAAAACCAAAACCAATAGAACAGTTCAACAAAAGCAGGAGCTGGTTCTTTGAAAACAAATAAAATTGATAAGTCCTTAGGGGCGCCTGGGTGGCTCAGTCAGTTAGGCGTCCGACTTCGGCTCAGGTCATGACCTCACAGTCCGTGGGTTCGAGCCCCGCATCGGGCTCTGTGCTGACGGCTCAGAGCCTGGAGCCCATTTCGGATTCTGTGTCTCCCTCTCTCTGCCCCTCCCCTGTTCATGCTCTGTCTCTCTCTGTCTCAAAAATAAATAAACGTTAAAAAAAATAAAAAAAAAATTGATAAGTCCTTAGGCAGACTCTTCAAGACAAAAAGAGAAATGACCCAAATAAGTAAAACCAGAAATGAAAGAGGACAAGTAACAACTGGCACCACATAAATATAAGATTGTAAGAGTAGTTTGAAAAATTATATGCCAAAAAATTGGACATCCTAGAAGAAATGGATAAATTTCTAGAAACACACAATCTAACAGACTGAATTAGGAAGAAATAGAAAATCTTAAAGAAACCATTGGTAATAACAAAATTGAATTAGTACACAAAAGACTACCAAAAAATAAAAGTCTAGGACTAGATGGATTCACAGGTGAATTCTAAAAAACATTTAAAGAAGAGTTAATGCTTATTCTTCTCAAACAATTCCAAAAAAATAGGAGAGAGAGGAAGGAAAGCTTCCAAACTCATTCCATAAGGCCAGCATTACCATGATACCAAAACCAGACAAATACACCAATACAGAGAGACACAGAGAGAGAGAGAGAGAGAAAAGAAAACTACAGTTCAAAACCCCTGATGAACATAGATTTAAAAATCCTCAATAAAATATTATCAAACCACATTCAACAATACATTAAAAGGATCATTCACCACTACCAAGTGGGATTTATTCTGGGGACACAAGGATGGTTCAATATCACAATCAACAGGATACTCCACATCAACAAAATGAAGGATAAAAATCATGATTATCTCAGTAGATGCAGAAAAAGCATTTGACAAAATTTAACATCCATTCATGATTTAAAAAAAAAAAAAAAACTTTCCCTAATGTGACTTTAGAGAGAACATACCTCAACATAATAAAGGCCATCTATGAAAGAAAAAAAAAGCACAGTTAATATCATACTGTATGGTTAAAACCTGAGAGCTTTTCCTCTAAGATCAGGAACAAGATAAGGATGTCCTGTCTTACTACTTTTCTAACACTACAGCATAGTGCTAGACATTCTAGCCACAGCAGTCAGACAAGAAAAAGAAATGAGACATCCATATTGATAAGGAAGAAATTAAGCTATCATTGTTTGCAGATGACATGATACTGTACACGGAAGACCCTAAAGACTTTACCAAAAAACTATTAGAAGTAATAAATAAACTCAGTAAAGTTTTAGGATACAAAATTAATATCCAGAAATTGATAGCATTTGTGTGCACTGATAACAAAGTAGCTGAAAGAGAAATTAAGAAAACAACTCCATGTGTAATTGCACAAAAAATAATAAAATACCTAGGAATAAACTTAACCAGGGGGGTGAAAGACCTGTATTCTGAGGACTGTAAAACACTGATGAAAGAAATTGAAGAGAAATGAGAAGGTATTTCGTGCTCATGAATTGGAAGAATTAATATTGTTAAGATGTCCATACTACCCCAAACAATCTGAAGATTCAGTGCAATCCCTATCAAAATACCAATAGCATTTTTCACAGAATTAGAACAAATAAGTCTAAAATTTGTTTGGAACCACAGAAGAGCCCAAATATCCAAAGCAATATTGAGAAATAGTAAAGCTGGAGATGTCACACTTCCAGATGTCAAGATATATTACAAGCTGTAGTCAAAATAGCATGGTTCTGGCACAAAAATAAACACATAGATCAATGGAACAGAATAGAGAGCCTGGAAATAAACCCATGCTTATATGGTCAATTAATCTGTGACAACGCAAGAAGATACAATGGGGAAAAGACTGCCTCTTTAATAAATGCTACTGGGGAAATTGGATAGCTACATGCAAAAAAATGAAAGTGGACCACTTTCTTATACCATACACAAACTCAAAATGGATTAAAGGCCTAAATGTGAGGCCTGAACTCATAAAAATCCTATGAGAGAACATAGGCAGTACTTTTTCTTACATCAGCCATAATGACATTTTTTTCTAGATATGTCTCTTTGTATGGCTTCAGCTCAGGTCACGATCTCACGGCTTTGTGGGTTCGAGCCCTGCATCCGGCTCTGCACTGGTGGTGCAGAGCCTGCTTGGGATTCTCTGTCTCTCCTTCTCCCTCTGCCCCTCCCCTATTTGAACTGTCTCTCTCAAATAAATAAAAACTTAAAAAAAGAAACTTTAAAAAAATGGGCAGAGTACCTGAATAGACATGTTTCCAAAGAAGACATGCAGATGGCCAACAGCCATGAAAAGATGCTTCCATCATTAATCACCAGGAAACTGCAAATCAAAACCACAATGAGATACCACCTCACACCTGTCAGAATGGCTAAAATAAAAAGACAAGAAAAAGGAAGTGTTGATAAGGATGTGGAGAAAAAGGAACCCTCATGCACTGTTGGTAGGAATGTGAATTGGCACAGCCACTGTGGAAAACAGTATGGATGTTCCTCAAAACATTAAAAGTCGAAATACTATATGATTCAGTAATCCCACTACTGGATATTTACCCAAAGAAAACAAAAACACTAATTTGAAAATTTATTGTAGTATTATTTGTAATAGCCAAGGTATGGAAGTGGTTTAAATGTACACTGATGAACAAATGGATGAGGAAGATATGGTACACACACACACACACACACACACACATGCACGCACACTATTACACAGCCATAAAAGGTTAAGATCTTGCCATTTGCAACTACATGAATGCACCTAGAGGGCATTATGGTAAGTGAAATAAGTGAGAATGAGAAAGACAAATACCATATGATTTCACATGTGTGGAATCTAAAAAACAAAACAAATTAAAAAACAAAAAACAGAATCAGACCTGTAAATACAGAGAACAAACTAATGGTTCCCACAGGGAAGGGGAATGGGAGTGTGGGCAAAATGGGTTAAGGGGAGAGGGGATAAGAGACTTGGAGTTTTGGAATGAATAAGTCACAGGAATAAAAGTCACAGCATAGGGAATGTAGTCTGTGGTATTATAATAGCATCTTATGGTGACAAGTTAGCTACACTTGTGGTGAGCATAATATAATATTTAGAGAAGTTAATTCATTAGGTAGTACACATGAAACTAATATAATGTGTTTCATCTATACCTAAAAAAATTTTTTGTAAAGAATATTAGGGGCTCCTGGGTAGCTCAGTTGGTTAAGCATCCAACTTCGGCTCAGGTCATGATCTCACAGTTCATGGGTTCAAGCCCCGCATCAGGCTTTGTGCTGACAGCTCAGAACCTGAAGCCTACTTCAGATTCTGTGTCTCCCTCTCTCTCTGCCCCTCCCCCCACTTATGCTCTGTCTCTCAAAAATAAATAAACATTGGGAAAAAAAAGAATATTAGTCTTTTGTCTGTGGCTTATATTGTGAATATTTCCCCAAGTTTGTCAGTTGTCTTTTTGTGTATGTTGTTTTTGTCATGCAAAAAAGGCTTGTTTATACTAGATTTACTTCTCTTCCCAGGCCAGAGTTAGTGTAGCATCTCACTAATAGCATTAAGATCTTATACTCTTTCTATCTTTCTACTACCAAGTGTGTTGGCTTGTTACCCCATAGTTGTAGGATGGTTGCTAAGCCTTTAGGCATCACAACAGTGTTCCAGGGAAAAAGAATTAGAAAAGGCAGTACTAGCCACATACATCTCTTTTTATCAGAAAAGCAAAAGCTTTCCAATTAATTTCCCAGCAGACTAGGTCTATTGGCCAGGACTGAGTCCTGTATCTCCTGACTACTTGGAAGTCTTCCTTGATAAAGTTTATAAAAACCCAAGTATTTTATTCTTCTAGCCTCTATAGTGGTAGAAAGGGGAAAATGTATAAAAATAGAGAGGGGGAATAGCAATGGATGTTGTCAGCTCATCTATCAGAGCCTCACAAAAAGGAGGGATAAATAATATCAAAGAATTAAGCATTGGTTACGGGGTCCCTTATGGGAGAGTTGGTATCTATCTGGATGGCAGTATTTCTGACAGTTTGAAAACCTTGTGTTATGTTTACTTTGGCAACTCCTTTGCTGATATAAAGTGCCCAAAGAAGCAGCCTGTCTCTTTAACAAATGTTTCAGTTAACTTCTTTGTCCACTGTAAGTGATGACAAAAAAGAAAAAGAAAGAAGGAAAGAAAGAAAGAAAAATTAAAAAAAAATCAATCCTACCTCAAACTTTATTAGGTTAAAAAATGAAATTATTACCACATATACCTGAAAAATCTAGCAGTATATCATATGCAATTACAACTTGATCCAGGCTTTCTTTTTTTAAAAAAATTATTTTTAATGCTTTTATTTATTTTTGAGAGAGAGAGACAGAGTGCCAGCAGGGGAGGGGCAGAGAGAGAGGGAGACACAGAATCTGAAGCAGGCTCCAGGCCCTGAGTTGCCAGCACAGAGCCTGACGTGGGGCTCAAACCCACAAACTGTGGTTTGACCTGAGACAAAGTTGGATGATTAACCAACTGAACCACCCAGGAACCCTAATTCAGGCTTTCAAATGGTATCAGTAGGACCCAATTCCTTTCCATCTCTCAGCTCACGGCACTAATGTGCAAACTGAACTCTCAGCTAACCTCCCTTCATATAGTAGCTCTTGTTAGGTCCAGGCCTATATACTCACAGCCTCAAATCCAGTGAACAAAAGTGCTTCTCTTTCCCAGTGATTTGAACAAAAGTCCTGGTCTTATACCTTGGCTTAAATTATTTCATATGCTTATCCTTGAACAGTCACTTTGGGCAGAGAGATGCAGGGCTGCCATTGTACTGAGTCACAGGCCCTGTCTTGATTATCACAAAGAAAAGCAAGAGACTATCATCAGCAAAAGCAGAAAGTAGATGCTGTTCACTGTAGTCCTTTATATTTTGGGAACCTCCCTTTCAGAGAAATACTTCTAAATGATTAGTAGGCATCATTCACTTCACTTTTACTAAACTGTAAAATTCTAATTAAATGTAAGCAGACTTCTGCAGCTTATTAGGGTCATATTCTTCAGAAGACTACTCCCACAGTTCTTTATGTACCTAGTAATACAGAGTGCCTAGACAGCAAAATATTGACTGGTAGGCATTGTCTTGACTAATAAGTCTACTAATATGTGTATCTATATTTGTACTGGATTAAGAACCATGATATCTGAGTTTAAGTTCCAGGTAGGTAGCTGTTAGTTTTATCACTTGACCAGTTATTTTGTATATGTATTGTGGAAATAGTAAATTGTTATATTTACCTTGTGGGACTGTTGTAAGAATCAAGTAGATAAAAGATTGGAAAGGACTTCAAAAATTATAACTAACTATCCAAATACAGGCAGATGGATTCCTGCATCTCATAAAATTTCCTAACAATTTTGTTTTATTTTGGTATTTTGAAAATACTTCTATATAATTTAAGTGGCAGATAAAAACAATACAAAACAATAAAATCATAAAAATAAACTGCACTATCACCATATATTTTAGAGAAAATATTTACTTTTAGCTAGAGTAATTTTGGCCTCTGGTCTGTGCTTGAATTATCTTTCTAATAGATTGGTGTTTTGTTTTGTTTTTTTCCTTTCCTAGGTCCCTCTTCAGAAGACTATCAGAAATGCCATAGAGAAATGTAAGAACTAATATTTTATTTTAAAGTTGTCAAGCTTTTGAAAACCCTGTGTTATAATAGTTATATAGCTGGAATGATTATTAGCCCACAAATTTAGGTATTCATTTATTCAGTGTTTGTTGAGGAATCATTATGTGCCAGAAGTATTCTTACAGGTAGAGATACATTGTAATTAATGAAATAGATTAAAAACAAAATCTCTGCCCTCAAGTCCACATTCTACTTGGATGAGATAGACAATAAGTGAATGAACAAATTCATTCTGTTCTATATGGTAATGAATGCTATGGATAAAAAGCAAGATGGGGGCTAGAGAGTATTGGAAGGAAGTTTCACTATTTTAAGTAGTGTGGTGAGAGAAGTCATAAATGAAATTTGAGCAGAGACATAAAGAAGGAAACAGAGAAAGACATGTAATTCACAGGAGAAAAGAGGATTCCAGGTGGAGGGAATAGCTGAAGCAAGGCTCTGCGCCAAGAAGGCCTGGGCTCCTGGGATGGAGTGTGGGAGAAGGAAAAAGAAGATGAAATGAGAGAAAAAGCCATATCATATAAGGCATGGTAGCTGAATGTAAGTGGATTGGAAAGCCTTTGAAAGGGTTAGAAGGGTAACATGATACAGCTTAGGTTTTAAAAGAATCACCCTGGCTACTGTGTTGTGAATAGATTATGAAGAGACAATTATAGTTATAGTGAGATATAGTTAGGAGACTATTGTCCTAATCTAGGCAAGAGATATTGGACCAGAGTGGTAAGAGTATAGGTAAGAACTAGCTTTTGGAACCAAATCCAAAGGATTTTGGATATATTTTGAAAGCAGAACTAACAGGGTGGTCTGTTATTCATTGACGGAATGAATGGTGGAGTATGAAAGTAGTCAAGGCTGACTCCGCACTTTTGGCTTAAGCAACTAGAAGATGGGAGAGACTGAGGAGAAACATTACTGAGCAAAGATCAAGACCTTGGTTTGTGGCATGTAGACTGAGGGTAAGGCGTGTGTGAGAGCAACAGTATCTAAATTCAAGGAGGTGGTCACAGTCTGGGGGTGGTGTCATTTCTAAAATAGAAAAGGACATTAATTTTTAAGAAGTATTATCTTTCCTGTTACTTGAGATTCTTACCTCAAGAATCCTAGGAAACAAGATTGCCATTCTGTTTTGCATAAATGAGGGAACCAAGTATCAGGACAGGTTAAGTAACTTTTCCAAGGCCAGTAGCAAAACTGGCCTTTAAACTCAGGTCTTTCTGATTCTAAACATTCTACCTTGTCCTCCATATGTATTGTCTCACACTGAAAAGTATATAAATGTATTACCTTTTATTAAACTATTTGTTCATATAGATATGGTAACATTTTCTTAACCAGTTGTGTTCTTTCTACAGATATTTTATAGTATACAAATGTTATTATTGTAGGGACGCCTGGGTGGCTCAGTCATTTGAGCGTCCCGACTTCGGCTCAGGTCATGATCTCACAGCTTGTGAGTTCGAGCCCTGCGTCGGGCTCTGTGCTGACAGCTCAGAGCCTAGAACCTGCGTCGGATTCTGTGTCTCCCTCTCTCTCTGCCCCTAACCCACACGCATTCTGTCTCTGTCTCTCTCAAAAATAAACATTAAAAAAAATTTTAATGTTATTATTGTAAAGATTATTTGAGGATTCTCTACAGTTACTGAAAAATTGAGACTAATCATTAATTTGTTCCTATTATAGAGTGATGACATTAACCGACCAAAATATTTCTCAGAGACCAAAGAGTACTTTCCATTCAGAATCAGGTAATAAACAGTGAAACTAATCATTTTCATAATTCTGTATTTCTTTATTTTTGTGATAATGCAGTATATTTTTAGAAAATTGGTAGCCCAGGAAACTGAGTGCTTTTTAGCTTGGTTATATTTTTAAAAATGAAGATATGTGAAGTTAGAAAGATATGTGTGTCTTTAACTATCACTAAAGTACCCATTATTAATTCATTTCATAAACATTTACTGAGTATATACTCTGTATTAGGTGTTGCTATATATACCAGTAAAGAGTAGTATTAAATCCTTGCCTCCTAAGTTTCAGTCATGGGAGAGGAAGATAATCAGTAAACATTTATATTGCAATTATGTGTGATGATTGAAAATAAAAGGATAAACACAGTGTCTTGCATTATAGGCACTCTATAATTTAGTCTATTATTGGAATAAACTTAGACATTTCCAACCTTATTAATTCATGCTGTATCTCAGTTTTCCATTTTTATTTCCTGAATCAAGTTTTACAGCATTTATTTGTGGGTAAACAAAGAATTGCTGGTTTTACTCTTAATAGGCAAGTTTGTATGAACTAAAAGAAAAAAATAGTTTTTTGCATCATTTTCACTTTGAGAAATACTGCTACTGAGTATTTTCTAAATGTCAAGTATTATGTTAGGATTTCTGGGTATAAAAATGATGAAAATAGTTGCTCTTTTAAGGGAAATTAATCAAGTGATAAAAACTAAACTTGTAAAAGCACCCATCTTTCAAAGGAGTAGCATCTACTACGCTGGAGGGTGAGCATTAGAAGAGGAATTTTTGTATAAATCTAAGAGTAAGGGAGCTTGTGAACAAGAGAAGAGAGGTTATCAAAGTGAAAGTAGTAAGGGTTCCAAAAGCAATCATGATTTTACTTAGGTCTTGCCCAATAAAAAGTTTTCTTTGGCTGTGGAAAATACTATTTATAAAGCCTGATAGTGAGTCAGAACAGTGATTCTGGAATTATGTATGCTTTTGTATTCTTACTTTTATGTGGTTGATTAACTTGCAATTTAAAATTAAATGACATCTTACTCAAGAATTATTTTTTACTTCCTTAATTCAACAAATCCAACTGTGTTCCTATGGCACGTTCTTTACTAAGTGTTAGAAACTTGTCTAGTCATAGAGACAAACATAAACAGGTAACTACTTCCCAGGTAACTCCTGCACAGTCTCCTCTGCAATCTAATCTGCCACTATTAGCCATTAAATGTGGAAGTTCTTCAAGGCCAGTTCCTAGATTTTAATCTTTTTAAAATGTACCCCTAATATGTACAGGTGTTCTATAAATAGCAGGGTCTCCAAGTTTTCTCTCAATCTAGACTTTCTTCTGAGAATAAGACCCTTATATGTAGCTGCCTTCTGGACATTTCCCCTTGGATGTTTCAGAGATAACTTATCACACCATTCATTAATTCCATTCATTCAACAAATATTCTTTAATCACCTACATTGTGACACAAAGTTTCTTAGTTGCTGGGGAACATGACAGAGTCCTTGCCCTAACAGAGCTGCTATAGTGGAGGAAGAAAGATAATAAACAGATAAACAAATGAATATATATCAATATTAGAATAAAAATAAAGCAGGGCAAAAACAGGGTATGAGTAGGGATGCTATTTTATGATTTTTTTTTAATTTTATTTATTTATTTTGAGAGAGAGTGTGTGAGCAGGGGAAAGGCAGAGAGAGAAGGAGAGAGAGAATCCCAAGCAGGCTCCATCCTATCAGTGCACATCCAGACATGGGGCTTGATCCCATGAACCACAAGATCATGACCTGAGCCAAGATCAAGAGTTGGACCCTCAACCACCTGAGCCACCCAGGTGCCCCAAGGGATACTATTTTATTGTATTTTTAAATTTTATTTAATTTTTTTATTTTTTTATATAATTTATTGTCAAGTTAGCTAACATACAGTATATATGGTGTGCTCTTGGCTTTGGGAGTAGATTCCTGTGACTCATCACTTACATAAAACACCTAGTGCTTACCCCGTTAAGTGCCCTCCTCACTGCCCATCACTCATTTTCCCCACCCCCACCCCCTTCCACCCTCAGTTTGTTCTCTGTATTTAAAAGTCTCTAGGATAAGCATCTCTGAGGAGATGATATTTGTACAAAGCTTGAATGTGGGTCATGTGAAAATCTGTGATAGAGTATGCTGGCAAAGGGAACAACAAGAGAAAAGGTCCTAAGATGGGAATGAGCGCAGCATGTTTGAAGAAGAGAAAAGAGGTTAGTATGACCAGAGCAAAATGAGTTTAAAAAAAATGAATGACTGCAGTTGTGTTGAGGGCTAGTCAAGTGGTATAATGTAGAGTCTCCTATGCCATCGTAAGGAGTAAGAATTCTATTCTAAATGTGCTGAGAAGTGGGATGATGTGATTGGATACATATTTTTTTATAATTTTTAAATGTTTTTATTTATTTTTGAGAGACAGAGAGAGACAGAGCATGAGTGGGGGAGGGGCAGAGAAAGAGGGAGACACAGAATGTGAAGCAGGCTCCAGGTTCTGAGCTGTCAGCACAGAGCCCAACATAGAGCTTGAACTCAAGAACTGCGAGATCATGACCTGAGCTGAAGTCAGACACTTAACTGACTGAGCCACCCAGGCGCCCCTTGGATACATATTTTAGAATAATCACTCTGGCTGCTATGTGGAGATAGACTAAGAAGGCAAAGAGACCCTGTTAAACTATTGTAGTGGTCAGGTAATGGTATGAGACTAACATGGTAGCAGTGGTCTGATTTGGAATGAATATATATATATATATATATATATATATACCTTTAGTGTTTTATTATTTTTGAGAGAGAGAGAGAGAGACACATTATGAAGAGGGAGGAGCAGAGAGAAAGGTAGACACAAAATTCAATGCAGGCTCCAGGCTCTGAGCTGGTAGCACAGAGCCCAATGTAGGGCTCGAACTCATGGACTGTGAGATCATGACCTGACCGAAGTTGGATGCTTAACCAACTGAGCCACCCAGGTGCCCCCGGAATATATTTCAAAGCACTAGGATTTTCTGATTAATCTGTATGTTGGGTAAGAGAAAAATAAATGTCAAGGAAGAGTCTAAAATTATTGGTTTAAGCAAGTGGATGAATGATGGTATCATTTCTTGAGAAAGCACTGGAGGACAGAGCAAGTTGGGAGGATGATTAAGAGAATTTGGTTTCCTTTTGGGATGAGCACTGGGTGTTGTATGGAAACCAATTTGACAATAAATTTCATATTAAAAAAAAGAGAGAGAATTTGGTTTCAACATTGAATTTTATCTCTCTACTCCTGTACCTAATGTTTCATGAAATGTTGCAGACAAAAACATGTATGTGTTGTGTAATTCCATATATATGAAGTTCAAGAACAGGCAAGACTATTTTGGATAGTAGAAGTAAGAATAGTGGTAATCTTTGGAAAGGGGGTGCTGAATGGGAAGGAACATATAGGAAACTTTTGACGTGTTGGAATATTTTATACCTTGATTTGGGTGGTGATTATATGGGTGAATACATACATATTTAAGATTTGTGCCTACTATTGTGTACGTAGAGTTCTTCAATAAAATATTAAAACATTAAGAGACTTATTAGCCTTCAAGTAGAGATGTAATGAGAGCAGTTTGTGATACAGGAGTCTGGAGTTTAGGGCAGAGACTGGAGCTATAAATAAATATCTGGAGTCAAGAATATAAATGTTTTAAAGCCATAGGATCAGATGAGATCACCTAGGAAGTGGCATAGAAAACAAACATGCAAAAAGAATGTAAATGAAACACTTCAGCATTTAGAAGTAGCTGTAACAAAAGTTACCAAGAGAATAAATAAAGCAGGAATTGAGGACTGAGAATCGTCACAACCAAGACCTAACTTGGTCTTCCACTAGTGTCTTCCATCTATCAAGTGTAGCTTAGCAGACTGGAAACATCGGGATCATTCTTGACACCTTCCTCTTTGTTACTTCTTAGACTTAATCTATTACCAAACGTTGGTACCAATTTTATCTGTTACAGAATTCTGAAACCTACTACTTCCCTCTACTTGAGGAGATGAAGATGAGTGAAGTGGTTAGTCTCAAGGGTTGCCAGATTTAGCAAGTAAAGATGCAGAATGGTCAGTTAATTTTGAATTCAGATAAATAATTTTTAATATAATTATGTCACAAATATTGTATATGCTTGTACTATTACATGGCATATACTTATACTAAAAAATTACTTGCTCATCTGAAATTCAAATTTAAATGGGTATCCTATTTGTATCTAGAAACCTAATTAGCCTCTGCAACGAGGCTGGGAATGTATATGTATTATAGGCAGGCATCACAAAAATCAGGATTTTATATGCTAAGTTAAAAAGCTTGAGTTTTAACTGGAATGAAGTGGAAAGCCTTGGGGAAGTTTTAAGCAGATGATATTAGACTTGTATTTTAGGTATGTAACGTGGGTAGTGGAGTACAGAGGGGCAAAATTGAAAAACTACTGAAATAATCCGAAGGGAAATCTCTTGTTGCCTTAAAGCAAGGTATTAGTGTTAAGAACAAAGAAAAGCCAAATTTGCATATTAAGTACATATGCTAGGTAACTTTGGCAGAAAGCAGACAGTCAAAAGATTTTTGTTGCTTTTTGGATTGAGTCTGGAGAGTGAAAAAAAAGAGAAGAGTCAGGACTGAGTAGGAGCCATGAAAGGGACCAGAGGGAAAATGTTCATGCTTGTTGTACTGATGTCCAATAAGGTAGGGCAGGAAAGGTTTCTGCTCATATTTGTGGGACCTGAAATTAGATTGCTGTGGGTTTGGGAGTAAACAGGAGGAGAGGAAGTTATGTTAGTAATGTGGACATGCCTGTGGATAAGAGGAGAGAGGGGATATATCATGAAGGGGTATTGGGTACAGATAAAGTTTTTGTTAAGATCAGAGTCCTGACTATCTTTTAAATGTTGATAGAAAAGTTGCAGTAGAGAAGTTTCAAGAGAGCCTGAAAATACAGGAATATGGAAATGAAAGGATAATTAATGAAGAATTTTAATCACACACACCTTTCTCTATTAATTGAAAAGTAAATATTTTATATAGAGCTTATTTACTCCTATGAAACCTGGGACTCTTATCTATAGCAAGTCAGATTATTCAACATATATTAAGTTTTTCTTCTGAAACTATTACAGAGATGCAGTCATTGAAATCAGGGTTTTGTTTTTCAAATTTGAGTTCTATTTTCTATACTTATAGTTAAGGAGAGGTTAAATAATTAAAATATTGAAGTATCTTTTTCTTTACAGATAATGCAGCTTGTGAAGTTTTACTTGCTGAGAAAACTTACCCTTCAGCACCTGAAAAAACAAAGAAAAAAGCAAGTATTAAAGCAGAATAACTACATAAACCATAACTTTAATTAATATAGAGCATATTCTTTTTTTTTTTCAATATATGAAATTTATTGTCAAATTGGTTTCCATACAACACCCAGTGCTCATCCCAGAGCATATTCTTTTTTTTTTTTTTTTTTTTT